>NW_013665815.1:743625-804047 GCF_000517525.1 Limulus polyphemus | reverse complement strand
TTTTTTTTTTTTTTTTTTTAATTGGTTGTCAGAGAGTTGAGCGTACTTATCAGGGAGAAAGGTAGTTAGTTCAGGTTTCATAAACATGATCTTTGTCATGGCTGTTTGTTTGTGTTTTAATTTGATATTGACGTGTCTTTGTTTAAAAGTATCTAGACAGACTTTACGCTTTGTATTAATTACTTTGAATGATTAGTGTTAAAGTATTAAACTGTTACGTACAAAAAATCATTCAGGTTTATTATGTATTTAGGTGTGTGTGTGTTTTCGGTTTTAGTGTGTACGTTACTTCTGCTGGTGCAAGTCAAACTTTGAACTTAACCGAAACAAAAATATTATCAAATATAAATTGTATAGTTTCTAAAGCTGCTATCAAATTATATGTCTATGTTTACATAAAATAAACTATAGAAGTGACCAGACTATTGTCCTCCCTTCACTATAGAACTTAACAAAGATTGTATTCTGCCATTAAAATATTTCATGTCTGAAAACAAGGATAGTTTTTAAACGACGTAATTTCATCAGTATTTCCAACGTTTGAAATAATATTTTCTTCAAAAACTCCTTACCCCAGTGACTCAACAGTTAATATGCAGGCTTACGGCGTTAAAATTCTGGTTTCCATATCCTTGGTGGGTAGAGCACAGATAGCTATTTGTGTAGTTTTTGTGCTTAGCAATAACCAAACCAAACCAAAAACTTCTACAAATCATCCGCATTTATAAAACGTTTTTACATTTGATTGCTTATATAACCCCAAACGTGTCTAAAGTTGAGTAATAGAAACATGCGATAATAATATATTTAGATACATGGGTTGGGAAAGCAAATTCAAATACTACCTAATTTCAGTAAGCACGTGAACCCTTTCCTTCAATTGAAAAAGCTTACGTACTGAAAATTCAAATCACATTCAACGTTATTACCAGCTGAATGGAATATATGTATGTAAAGACAACCTTTCTTCTATGATTCTATTACAGACAAATGTCTTTTAGAAAGGTTTGTTTGTTTTTGAATTTCGCGCAAAGCTACACAAGGGCTATCTGCACTAGCCGTCCCTAATTTAGCAGTGTAAGACTAGAAGGAAGGCAGCTAGTCATCACCACCCACCGCCAACTCTTGGGCTACCTTTTACCAACGAATATGGGGATTGCCCGTCACATTATAACGCCCCCACGGCTGAAAGGGCGAGAATGTTTGGTGGGACGGGGATTCGAACCCGCGACCCTCAGATTGCGAGTCGAGCACCTTATCCACCTGGCCATGCCGGGCCAATATATACCAATATATAGTTATTCTCTAACAAACCCTGAATCTACATGCATTATCAGTGTTATCATACTGGGCTAGATGTTCTCTACGGAAAAGTCCATAAACGATCGTCGTCCCTTTGTTTCTTTTAGTCCATAAGTAAACTTTAACACGAAGTACAAAAACGCAGAGTTTCATAAGCCAATTAGATTTTTTTTTATCTCCAAGGGACTAATGCTAGTTACATGGGTAGTTATAATAGTATATTTTAATAAAATTTAAACGTATTTCACCTGTGTAAACTACTACATAATATCAATGTTCGCCATATAAACAATTATGGGCTTGGTTAAGTGATTAGTGTGCCGGTTTGTAAAGTTCAGGGTTCATGGCTGGAGTCCCGTTGTTGCAAAATCGCGTTCTACACTTTGTAGCCATATCTGCTTTATAAGGCTGATAGTCAAATCATAGTATTAGATTAGTGTAGCCCAAGAGTGTTTTTGACTAGCTATCTTTGTTTTAGTCTTCCAGTTCTAAATTAGAGATGACTAGAGAAGATAACCCTTGTATAGGTTTTCGTGAATCTTTCATACAAATGCTTTATATTCTGGGTTTATTGTGGGTTTTATATTCTTTTCATATCTAGACTTTTCTCTTTGTATTTCATTGTGCAGTATGACTTTAAAAATTATTTCTTAATAGAACCTTTTTGTTTTGGGATGATTTTTATTATAGCCTATTCTGTCATTGCTTTTCTTTCTTCAAAATTGTAGGTTCGATACCAATATTTCATTTTTGTCATAATCTTCATTCAATCACATTACATCCTGCTCACAACACACTTCATGCACTACTGTTAAGTCCATAAACTTTCCTACTTTTTTCTCTTTTGAACCTCCTCTTTGTCTTTGTTGTTGGCTGTATCAATAATCCGTCTCATCTACACCACCTGGTCTTCGCTTTAAGATTTTGCAGTTTCATATAGTGATACAAGCCATTGTATTCTCTATCACAAACAAACGTTCACAGGCTATCTTTTCTACGCCGCTTTAGAGTTTCTTTCAGTTTTATCGCCAATACCTATTAGAGTTCTTTTGTTAAAACTTTCTTATGTTTTCACCGATACTGATCGTTAAGCTCATTTCTCAAGTACGAAAAGAAGTTGTCTATAACTCTCCTAAGCCACATATTTTATCTAAGGAAAACAAATCGTGATCTGGTCGTGAATCAAATCATGTCATATGTTATTACAGGCTTTAAGAATAAGTCAAGGATCCGATAAATAGGTAATTATATTTTATTAAACTATATACCTCTACAATATCCAAAATGTGAATAAGTGGACAACATTGTTACTTTTAGTAGGCCAAATATTGTAATAACGTAGCCATACAATGGTGATATATATAACTACTACTTAATTAAACAATATTAAAATGTTTCACACTTAACAACACTGAAGTGAATATCTGCCGCTCATTTGATGTGTCGTGCGTGGCTTAATGGTTAACGTTAGCGTGATTGGACGATGAATTCGAAGATTAAAGTTCGCGTCCTGTTGTAGCAAAAAATGATTTTGGGGCCATAGGAGCACTATAAGTTTGACGGTCAAATCCAATTATTCATTCTAACAAGAGTAGCCCAAGAGGTGGTAGTTGTGGTGGTGTTGACTAGCTACTTATCTTCTCTATAGTTTATCAGGGGAAAATTTAGGACGGCTATGTGCACATATAGTTTTGAGAAAAAATTCTAAAACAACTGAAAAATAAGCTACTACTTGACAATTAATTATAGAACGTTATAAGAAGGACGGTAAAATCCAGCTATTCGATTAGTATATCTTAAGAATTGGTGGTAGGTGCTGTTGAATAGCTGATTTCTCTCTAGTCTAGCTATCAGCTCAAAATTAGAAGCGAATATCACGATACCTCTTGTAAAAGTTTGCGCAAATATTCGAAACCAAACAGCAAAACATTTTATTTACGGCAATATAAATACTCTTGATTATGTTGAACTCGGAGAAATGTGATAGAGAAAAGATAAGGTAAGACGGCCCCTGTTGTGAAAACTTAGAAAGCTTTTAAAATGAGCCAAATTATATTATGAATGTCATTTCTAATTAAAACAACGATTGGACATAGAACTTATTTCGATATTGAAAAATATACTTCTTGTAGTAGGAGGGACGTTTTACTTTTATCTATGATGCTGGATAAAACAGGCTCTCAAAATTGGATAAAATGACCCTCAGCTAACTCAAAGTAACTGCAATTTAAAACAAATGCAGTTACATGTTAATCATTTAAATGCTTCTATCTGGAAACCCGGGCGTCATGCGCAATTTGCGATTATCTGGGAATACAACGTAAAAGAACGTGGGTATTACTTTGGTGCAATGACGTACATTGAGGCCGAAGCCTATGGCTTCTTACCTTAAGCCAGTCGTCATAAAGCAATCGCACATTATAAAAAAATCAGCGAACTTGAACTGTGTTTCTTTTACGACATATTTGACTGTTCATAATTAATTAGTGTTTGAAAACAACAAGGAATTTTTCTAAATATTTACTTTGTGACCATAAAAAATTCAAAATACGTACCTCAAATCAAAGTTGTTCAAAAACTTTATGGACAGAATCACTTGAACGATGGTAATGTTTAATTTACTATAGATGGCAGCACGTCATGACTGATGATATACAGGGGTGGCCGTTTTAATGAAGTGAACCATCTTACCTTAGTTTTACCTATGGGTTATAGCATGAGTGATTACAATAAATATCCCAACTGTTAATATACATCGTTACTTAACATGTTGTGTGTGATTGCAACTGAAAGATAAGTCCCTATGTGTCACTATTTAGACGATCATTTTTTATAGCTTTGTTTCCCAAGCCTATTTTAGAATGATACGCATTCATTGAATAATTCTGGTATAACAGCTTTGAAAACACAACCTTCTAACACCAAATCTTAAGATTTATTGTTAAAATCAGAGTTGCAATATTTATAAAATACATTATTGTTATTACTCTGTTATAATTCAAACTTTAGTTTATAACTAGCGTCGTGAAAATAATAAAAGGAAGTTAAATGGGCTACAGTAACAATACCGTGACATTTTTATTTTTCAGTTTTAACTCCATTAGTTATCTTCTGAGGGCCTAGCATGACCTGTTGTTAGGGAGTTTGGCTCGCCATCTACAGGTCGCGGGATCGAAACTGGCACCGAACATACTTGCCCTTTTAACCGTGGGTGCATTATAAAGTGGCGGTCAATCTTACTATTCGTTGGTATAGAGTAGCCCAAGAATTAGCGGTGGGTACTGCCTGCCGGTAGTTTTGATTGTTGTCAGCATCTCAAAATTAGGAACGACGGAGATAGCCTTAGTGGACTAAGATGTAAACATTTCTAGTCTTCAAAGCGATAGCAATTTTATCACTCCAATATATGTGCTCGAGAATTGTTTGAGAAAACCTATACAAATACAACATAAATATATTTTGAAAACTTGGATGCAACTACAAAAGTTGGGAAAAAGCACAGTATTTTCTTTTTTTGCTAAATATGATAAATGTATTTTAGATCATGTTCTTGAGAAATGATTAATGATACCTGAAAAGAAATGATCTCTTGTTATTAAATGCGAGATGATTTATAAGTTACCCGATTAAAATAATGCATTATTCAGCTATTCACAATTTAAGAAAAAAAGAAAGCACAAGAGAAAATATGCATTTTAAGAGGATGAAGGTAATAAATTTGTAGTTTGCATACAAGTTCAATATTACCATCAGTATTTGTTGCCAGGCTCTATATAGTTTTAGTTTAATAGCAGATTAATAAAGTTATTTTAATCCGATGTTTATCATGAGAAATTACGAGAATCCAGATGTCATATCAATTTTTGTAGCTCATTAAATAACAATAAATCTCTCAAGCTTGTAGCAAATTACAACTGACGAAAAGTTGTAAGAAAACTAGGACCATCTTATTGTTGGTTTAAGATGTAAAAATTTCTAGTCTTCAAAGCGACAGTAATTTTATCACTCCAATATATGTGCTCGAGAAATGTTTGAGAAAACCTATACAAATACAACATAAATATATTTTGAAAACTTGAATGCAACTACAAAAGTATTACATTAATACTAGGAACAACGGCAGATAGCCTTAATGGACTAAGATGTAAACATTTCTAGTCTTCAAAGCGACAGTAATTTAAGAAAACAATAAATCCCAAGAGAAAATATGCATTTAAAGAGGATGAAGGAAATAAATTTGTAGTTTGCACACAAGTTCAATATTACCACCAGTAATGATATTTATTTAGTTAAAATATCACAAGTCCTGCGATAAATGAAAATAAAATACTTCGGTGATTTTCTTTGTCAAAGGCAAAATAAATGTTCACTGTATTGCAGTTGATTTTATCCATTTCAGCAAAGTTAAGTAAACAGTAACTACATTTATTCGGACAATCTTCAGAGAAGATGATAACCAGACAAATCATAGGTAATTCATTTATTAGAAATGACACTAATTGTGTATTTATTTCATTGAATCTAAACAAGTTAGTTTATTGCCTTTAAATGCGTGTATTTCTAACACTTTTGGTCATTTTAAAGAAAAATGATATACCTGTGTTGCTGAAACAAATGTGTGAATGCATTGAAAAATACCGCGATTAAGACTTAAACCTAATATTGAATTACATATTTTATTTTTGAATAAGATATCGTTTTGAAGAAAACTTTGAAATTGTACTGTTGATGTTCACAAATGGATTGCCTTTTCCTGTGTAATTATAAAAGAAAAAGCACAAGTCTTTGTTTATGTAGTTACCTGTTGAAATCCAAATTTGGTCGGTAGATGATTATGCATTGTTTTAGATATTTGTTTTGTTTCGAAATATGCAATTAGTAACGTAATTTTGGAATAATATGGGTATAAGAAAAGCACAGGATTTATTACGCTATATTAGAATAACTTCGAATTTGTATATCAGCAAGTCACGGGACAACACATGAGATGTAAAGTTCGTGTGGAACGGATGTATCGAAACTACTTTTTAACATTATTTGGTGTTATGAAACTAATGCTTTGCCCTGAGAAACATGATCGCTTTTGGTAAGGTATGTAATAGCTCTTTCAGACACAAAATAATTATACACTCAGATCAAAAAAGATATGTTTATGTCGGAGATTTAAAATTTCCAAGATGTGGATATTCCTTTTACTTAATTCAATGGCTTTAGAAGACAAAGGAACGTTGGTAAACTTTGGGAACCGGAAAGAGACCTGCTACAAGTCGTACCTCAGTTGTGGTAATCGAAGTGCGGTGTCTTATATTATGCGAGAATCCATGAACATAAAAGCCAATGACAAAAGCCAAGCAACAGTACGCAACATAATCAGGAAGGATCTCCGTATTGAAACGAATCAATAGCGGATGGGTTTATTAAAATAAGATTCCAGTCATATATCCCGTTAAACTTTTGCATACCTTATGCAGCTGGAGAACGAAACCGGTATTCATGTTATTCCATACGAAGCCATATCGGTTAATATGTGCGACCTAATTGTTGAAAAAAAGGTCGTTCTCGTACATTAGATGGACTAGAAAAACATCTAGAGAATGCTCTTGACATTACAATCTTATGACAAAGCCGTTGCAATGAAAACTACTCTGCACAGCTACTGTCAAGATGCACAGTTGCCAGACAGAATGTGACTGAACATGATGACATGGCCTGTAACGGCGGTGTGAGGCTTGAAACTCATTTTCATATAACGTACTCAACCCTCTGTATTTTGATTTCTTGGTTAGTTGTGTCCACAAAACTAATTTGTATATCAAGCAAATAAAATATTTGAAATATCAATTGATTGAAACAAAATTTAAAATTCAAATTTTCTTTCAACTATATATAAAGTTACGCAAAAAAAATTACTCTTCTTTCCAAATTCTAAAAGAATGACACCATAAAGATCTAATAATTGTATATAAGACTCATAAAGTGTATTTAATGGAAATGTAAAATATGCAAGACTGTTTTCATTACTCGGTTTGATTTTTTCGCTAGATCGTCAAATGTATTAATGGTAACTAAAATTAATCTGAATAAATCACCAACGCTAGTTTCGAATCCAACAGAGAAATAGAGGAAAAAAACTAAATTATGTAACATGATTTTCTATACAGTTTGGGACAATATGTTGTTACACCGCATATTACATTAATAACAATGAAAAATATAAAAGAGGTGGCCTCCTCTAATACTCTTTCTTAAGGAAAACGTCAGAAGATGAGTAAATTATCTGAAAAACACAAAATAGAAAGCATATTTTGGGGAATACTGGTTTTTCACTACACGAGCACAATTATTTTGTTATTTATACGCCCAGCTCAATTGTGAAAGGTTTTTCATAGAATCCTGAAGAATATGATTGTGGTAGAGTTACAAAGTGGACCAGAATAAGCAATGAGGGAGATATTGACTTCCCCATAGTACAAATGGTACCATGTCACAATTATAGGAACTCAACTCACGACATATGCTGGTACAGCTGATCCTCTCTTCATCTTAATGGGTGATAACGCCAGTTCCCTCCCCCTCTCCTCCCACAGTGCTAAACTCGTTAAGCAATCACTGAAGAAAAAAAGGCTGTCGGAATGAAATGGTTTGTACTCTGTCTGAATTTCAACCCCATCATGTAGTTATGGGAGAAGCGTCACACCTCCTCAAGGGACTCCAGGCACTAATGATGCCTTGTAAACAGTCCTATCAGGAATACCTCACAACCCCATCAGGTATTTATGGGAGAAGCGTCACACCTCCTCAAGGGACTCCAGGCACTAAAGATGCCCTGTAAACAGTCCTATCAGGAATACCTCACAACCCCATCAGGTATTTATGGGAGAAGCGTCACACCTCCTCAAGGGACTCCAGGCACTAATGATGCCCTGTAAACAGTCCTATCAGGAATACCTCAAGAACCTTATCAACAATCTCATTTTAAACTGGACGTGGGTTGGCCCTGTGGTAGTACTGGATTTTGGATTCGGGTTCAAACCCGTGCGATACCACAAAATATTCATGAACTTTAATCTGATGATGAGTTATAAGAGTGACAGTCAATCCCTTAGCCTAGATGGTAGGGTGATGCTCAGTGATTGGCTGCCTTTCTTCTGGTCAATAGTTCAAAGTTATGAAATAATTAAAAAAAGTGTTCAAAAGTGCTAAAAACACACGTTTATGACAAAAACTTTATATTTATTTGCAACGTTTCGGGCAAAAGTAAAATTATGTTCAAAATTATGGACAGCGCATAAATACAAAAATAGAAACAGTTATTCTTAATAACACAACGTAAGTGTCTTGAGCTCTAAAGCTATCTCTACCAAATGTTCATTTTCGAGCATAAGCTGAATGATTAATCATTTGTAGTTCAGAGCTTGTGACAGATCATACAAATGCATAAAAATTAACTGGTGGATGTTTCTGACACTATTTTGGAATAGTGGCTTTGCCTTGTAATGACTAAACTATTGTAAACTCCCATTATACTGTAATTATTTTGCATAGTATAATATTATAAGAAAAATACATCTTTATCATAAATACGCAATAGATTTCATAATAATATTTTCTCCCCTAAAAACAAAACATATCAAATATATTTTTTAAATACAAGCTCATTGATATGTATCGTTTACAATGTGAAGTATAATTTCCAGTTTAAAGATCGAAACTTCTGTGATTGAATGCACTTAGGTGATGATAGAGCTGCTTGGTTGGCCTAACACAGTTTAAATAAAGTATAGTTATATAGTAAAGACCCGAAGTTCGCCCATTACTTACACAAGTATTTATATTTTAATTAAATTTAATTACTTTATTGTTTAACATTTAATTCTATGAATATCTATATTTTATGCTGAATTATTTAAATTTAACACTGTAAAGTACTATAAATTACAGAAACACATAAACTTACTTTTTATTTAGGAATTAACATTACAACAGTAGATCCTGTGTAAATATATGTCCGCTAATGTACAGTCTTGACCAAAATGTTTGCATATTTTGTAACAAATAAGATCATTATTGTTAAGATGGAATACAAATATACTTAGTCCTGTCAAACTGAGGAAAGCATGTTATATTAAACATCTACCTATGTGACATGTATAATGAGTCACGTTCTATGGACATCATGAACATTTATAAGAACCGCATACAATTTTATCGGACGCATATAGAAAGATGTGTAATTCAGCATGTCACCTATCACAACAAAACCTTACCAAGTCATATATATATAATGACAAAATATGACATTAGATTATTTTAAATAGCGTCTGTAACCTAATAACAGCTGGTATTAAACATTCACAACTTGGTTGATCCTCCTCGTACTCTGATAACCTCCGCAAGGCGACGTGGCATACTGTCGATAAGGTTCTTGATGTAATCCACCGTAATTTCATCCCAATTTGTCCCTTGAAGGCGCTTGAACTCAACTACAGTAGCTGGCTTAGGGTAGTGGTTAACGATTTTCTTGCTTAGTTCTGCCCAACAGTTCGCAGTGGTATTACAATCTGGAAACTTTACTGGCCATGACAATCTTGTAACGTCCTCCTGGTAGAGATAATCCTATACAATATGAGCACTGTGGATAGTGGCATTGTCATCCTGGAACACAAAGTCATTGCCAAACCTTGGCCGAATAGATTGCAGAAATATCTTCTCCATGCGACGCCTGTAGGAAGCGACATTGCCATTTCCCTGGGGGGGTATATAGAGCATTTTTACCACCATGATGAATAGCTGCCCAAACATGTACTGCACCACCTCCTGTGTGACAGACAGTCTTCCATCTTCTGTTCTCCAGGCAAACGACGAACGCGTATCATACCATCAGCTGTAACAAGCCGGAAACAGGACTCATCTGAAAGATGACATGTCGCCAGTGTCCTAATTGTATTATGGGATGCTGGCTTGCCTAAGTAACATGGTGACGGCGGTAAATTCCGGCTAATATCGGTTTGAAGATAGCCCTTCTTGCAAAATAACCTTACTTGGTTAGTCTCTTATTCACTGTTGTTCTGGGTACCCTGAATGTTTTCACGCCATTTCTATCACAAGGTGTTGCAAGACTTCTTTTGACCTTGACGTGTTAACCTGTCATATAAGGCAGTAGTTTTTCGGCATCTACCAGACTAGTCCGGTGATGTTTCAGGATTATAGATACAGTACACTGGGGTACCCTACTGTTCTGACAATGTCCATTTGCATCATACCATTTCTGGACATTCGAGCAATTTGACGCCCTATAACTTTTGGCACGTGACGAGGCATGACTTTACACCAAGTACAGTGAAATTGTCTGAACAAATCGTTGATCTGTTTCGAAAAAGATTATACCCAAAGCAAAACCTCTTATACAAAACAGGTGTTTAGGTGTGTTTGATGAACAAATATGCGAAAAAGACTTATATAGACCAGAATAACAACTCGTACATTTTTTGTCCCATCATACGCTACCTTCTGTGTTACTACTCGGGCATTTACTCAATTACTACAATAACAATACAGATCAATAATAATAACATCAATATAGAACAGCATGGAAACATTTTGGCCAATACTATATATGATCTAGTATTTCATTCCCTTGACTAGTAAACTAGCATTTTGTGATTGGTAAGCAGATATTGGTGTTTTCTGACTCAAAACTAGTTTAGCTAAGCACATCAAGCCTATTGAGTACTATCTCAAACGTTTCTTATTTATTTTCCTTACTATAAAATGAATTACTAACTCTTTTTATCTTGGAAAGTCTTAGTTTTGCCTTATAAATTATATCAAATTAATTAAAAAAGGAATTAAAAAATCCAGGATGATTTCGAAACGACCAGTATTATTCCATAGAAAGATGTGGATTTATAGCTAAGCAAACTAATATTTATCACACAATTTAAGTACAAATTATTGGAAAAGGGAGCATTTTAACATTTCTCTCGTTTGTCAATATGTCAAAAGGACCGCAGATCATACAGTTTATAACTTACATAAAACGTCTTAAAGCGTGATTAGTCTTGTAAATTTTTCTCATATATTGTGATGTTAAACCTATATTCTTTTAGGTCACATACACATTTTTATTACTTACATAACATAACTGAAAAACGTATAGGGTTGTTAATGAAAGTGTCCAATTAGTGCTATTTCTCTACAAAAGGATTTGTAGTGATAATGACCAAACAAAACACATTAACGTATAGAGCTAATTCCTTAAGATTACTGAAGACCTATAAATGGGAGAAAAATTATGTTTAACATTTCTTTAAATCCACTATAGCAGTATACTCACATATACTCTGCATCTGTCAAACATACGAAGTTTAGAAGGCAATAAAACGAAAAATTAATACCGTAATATACCTTGGTACTTGTACATAGAATGGCTAGTATTTTGTGTTTTATGTTCTTAAACCATTAAAATGTAGTAAATATTTAACGATCTCTTGCCGTTTTTGATGCTCTACTTGTAAACTTGTTCATATGTTGAAATACAGAAGCCGCTGGGACTGTAAAACTAAGTCAATAATTCAAAATATACATCATTTAAAAGTTAAAAGTGCCCGACTTTTCAACCACTGCTGGTCGTGAATGTAAGAAAGAATAATCATAAAATGGCGAGTCGAAAAATACAAAGACAATAGGATCTTGTACACATTGTAGGTTTAGTGTCAGTCTTTCTTAGGTTCCACAGAGGAGTTCTGGCTTTTTATTAAGAATTTTTTCTTTTTTTTTGATAAATCAGACTCCTTGAGCTATTGTTCCGTCAGTCATACGACGTGGAACTCCTGAACGGAAGGTATTATCTTTGAATGAGTGTATGACGGATTACTTGAGAAGCTGGATCTTAAGATGTGATCCTTTCTGAGGAGCACTGGTTTGAACATCGGACAGTGACTTGCTAGAATGATTGATTATCTTTGCTGTATAATTATTTGATTTGACGGTGGTTTACTTACAAAGTTCGAGAAACTTCCGTTTATATAAATTCTTAACCCTTCTGAGCGTACTAAGAGTCGACATTTTTCATAATTTCTCAACTTGATAAAGTATTCGTTGTTTCAAAGTGTTATTCAAAGAATTATATATATATATGGAAATTTGTTTCAAATTTAGTACTTACCCGTCTGTGATTGCAGCTATGTTCTATCACACTGAATTTCTCTATTGTGTGAATAATATCGTGTAGTTGGTTGGTGTGAGCTACAGGTCTAATTTTGGAATTTTTTTTCCATACCTCAGTTTCCTAGGTAAAAATTGCTCTCTCGTGGACATGGGTCATATAATCTTGATGAGTAATCTTTATTGAACGTAGGTGATAAATAATAAAATAAAAAGTATTTTAGTACAAACGAGTGGTAAAAAATATATAAGTAGTTTAATGCAAACGGATTTATGCAATATTGATATCTTACATCTGATTAAAACCTTAAAAAACAGAAAAAGGTCATTCTAAATAGAGTGTGTAGGTAAGCCAGTCTTTGTTAAGTCCTTTAACCGTGCTATAAAAGGTCATTCTAAATGGAGTGTGTATGTAAGCCAGTCTTTGCTAAGTCCTTTAACCGTGCTATAAAAGGTCATTCTAAATAGAGCGTGTAAGTAAGCCAGTCTTTGTTAAGTCCTTTAAACGTGCTATAAAAGGTTATTCTAAATGGAGTGTGTATGTAAGCCAGTCTTTGTTAAGTCCTTTAACCGTGCTATAAAGGTCATTCTAAATAGAGTGTGTAAGTAAGCCAGTCTTTGTTAAGTCCTTTAACCGTGCTATAAAAGGTCATTCTAAATAAAGTGTGTAAGTAAGCCAGTCTTTGTTAAGTCCTTTAATCGTGCTATAAAAGGTCATTCTAAATAGAGTGTGTATGTAAGCCATTCTTTGTTAAGTCCTTTAACCGTGCTATAAAAGGTCATTCTAAATAGAGAGTGTAAGTAAGCCAGTCTTTGTTAAGTCCTTTAACCGTGCTATAAAGGTTATTCTAAATAGAGTGTTTAAGTAAGCCAGTCTTTGTTAAGTCCTTTAACCGTGCTATAAAAGGTCATTCTAAATAGAGTGTGTATGGAAGCCAGTCTTTGTTAAGTCCTTTAACCGTGCTATAAAAGGTCATTTTAAATAGAGTGTGTATGTAAGCCAGTCTTTGTTAAGTCCTTTAACCGTGCTATATTGAGCTTTATCTATGTAAAGAACTTCCTTTTGTGTTTCGAGAAGCAGCTTTCTTTATCAGTTATTTCTTTTGTTGATGGGCATTTGAGACATTCTAGACAATGCTAAAGATGGCTTTGGTGTGTTTCTTATATCATAAGTGTAGTTCTGTTTCATTTGCATATACTTTATTACACCCAGGGTGGCTTTATAGGCTATGAACATTGGTGTTGTTCTTGTTTTAACATTAATGTGAAAAGATCTTAACGTTGTAGTTTAAAACACTCAAAGCTTCTCGCTGACGTCTTGTACATATGGTACTGAATGATGACAGAGTTTGATGATCATTTCGTTGTTCGGATGTTACCTCCTTCTGTTTTATAGATTTTTGAATGAGACACTAGAGATTTACTTTTAAAGATGGAGTTTAGCGTTTTAAGTTCAGTCTCAAGGTGACACTGGTCACCTGTACATTCGGTTTTTGATATTAGACACTTCCTGACTTAACTGATGGAGGACGGAATCTCGCTATTACTTTGCGTATGTAGGTTTTTGGTAAATTTGTATCAATCATCTTGTTTTTATATATTTTTATCAGTGCATCTAAGGAGGGTATGATGCCATCGCTTAAAAACAAAACAAATCTGGATGCAATATTACACTAATGCGGTGTAAAGACGTTTTAATTAAAATGTCTTTTAAAATTTTATTTCTGAGTATGTTTTTATTGTTCTTAAAACATTCTGCATGAACGTTTGAAGGCTAGGTTCGTGTGTAGCTTTTTATACATTACCTTATCAAACAAAAGAAAGTGGAATTTATCAACCTGAACAGCACAGGTCAGAGACCTCTATGATTCAAGTATATACGTTTCTAGTCTTAATATACTGACCAGCAGCTTTGTTCAGCTCTGTGAACCAATTAACGGGATTTACTGTCACTTTTATAACGGGCCCACATCGGAAATTACGGGGCTGATTCAATGGCATGAAGTGGTAAAAGCTCGAACCCTCGATCTGTAGTTAGATACGCTAACTATCAGGCCATCACAGACTCGCAAAATATAAAAATATGAACTATAACATTTAAACGCAAATAAAAACATCCGGTAAGTGAATACTTGTCAAATCTAGAATTTTGTTCTTGGTAATGAAAACTAATTTCAGAGTACTGCTTGCTTAAGTAGTGTTAATCTTAGCAATTCAACCATTCGGGATAATCCTTAATATTTCAGAATGAACTGTAAGGACTGCTAACAGAATTACTCACCACAAATTTGAAACCGAAACGTGAAAATAAATTTTTGATTGCAGTATGAACAGTTTGTATGTGGTCATCATTGTTTTAAATGTGTTTAGTTTTTTATTTCACAAGATTTACGTACTGTGTCTAAAGGGTGGATGAGTTATTCAAGATACACTAAATTCAAATTGTTGCCTTGTCAAAAACCTGATTTCAGGGGTACAAGTCAACAAACTAGTCAACAATTTTGATCTTGTTATGAGTGCAATGACGCAAAAGAATAAATCGCAGAACGGATATAATAATATTAACCAAAGGTTAAGCAGCCTCACACAATTCATTTCAATATATATAACCATGTGAAAAGTAGAAGCAGAGTAATATTTTTTTTTTTTTACCTAATGAAATTTATGATTAATTTTATCATAGTTTTAGATATCTGACTTGTGGCTAGTTTTCATATTCATAAATGCTCGTTTGTTTGTTTTGAATTTCGCGCAAAGCTACACGAGGGCTATCTGCGCTAGCCGTTCCTAATTTAGCAGTATAAAACTAGAAGGAAAGCAACTAGTCATCACCACCCACCGCCAACTCTTGGGCTACTCTTTTACCAAAGAATAGTGGGATTGACTGACACATTATAACGACCCCACGGCTGAAAGGGCGAGCATATTTGGTGTGATGGGGATTCGAACCCGCGACCCACAGATTGCGAGCCCAGTGCTCTAACCACCTGGCCATGCCGGGCCCCATAAATGCAGTAAGAGCAGATAGAACGCTGGTAGTTTGGGCCTTGTGATAAAAATTGTATAATAGTGGCGACTAAGAAAGTGGAATTCCTTTTCTATATAATAAATATTTATGATAAACATGACAGTATCTATGTTATTTAGTTTGCACAAAGCTTGCTTTGGTGGCTGCACCATGTTGATGTGCTGTTCTTCCTCTTGTACAAAACAAACTGAAAACAATATTTATTCCATCTCAAAACGTGCCTGTGTTCGCACTGATAAAGCATTTATATTCAATAGGCAATTCTCAAGAAAACAAAACCTTAAGCCTTCAGATAAGCATTGTAAAATGTAATATTACATTGACATGTGCTTCATAATAAAATAAATAAGTATAACTCTCCATTGTAATAATAAACCTGATATTTATGCTATGTTGGGTAGGTTTCAGTTTAATTGAAACATCCGTATATATAATGATGTACCGTAATTATGTCCATAAAAATCGCAAGTTCGCTTATACTAGCAACTATATTAGACAATATTCTTTTTCATTATTTTCTACAATAAGCGAAACGTTTAGGTTTCGTGCGATAGATCTTTTGTGCAGCTAGTTTCACCCGTCACAAACCTGAAGTTTAAAATATAGAGAAACAACAATAATCTTTGGTTTTATTGTGGATAGCTACACACGTAAACATTCTCTCTTACATTTACTGCAGCATATGTAGTTTAAGCACACAACCCCAAAATAATTTTAAAGCTGATATAAGTTTTCTCTCTTTATCAAAGTTGTCGCTTTAAGCTAGAAAAAACCAGGAATCCCATATACGTAATTTGAAACTTGTTTACTCGTTTTCAATGCATGAAAGTTGCAGACTAAGAAAGAAACATGTGCAGTTCAAGTTCACACTAGTGACTCGAGTATCTGTCGCGTCTCTTTTCATATCTATTTTTATTTTAGTTAGAGCGTCTGTAAACATGCCATCTTATTTTTATGATATTTTACATGTTTGCATTTCATGCGAGGTTCCTGAGTACCTCATTTTTCTGGCTGAGGTGCTGTTGAATGAAAAACGTAGTTATGTCACTTCGTGATCTGCAGCTAATCTAATTGCGTGTTGATACCACGCGCTTTTTTAATTCATTAGAAGCATATATGTATGCATGTGTGTGTCTGTATTTCAAAAGTTATGTATCAATGTACAAAGCTCTCTTGAATTAATTGATATTTTTATAGTGAGTTTATTCATGTGTCTAACTGTTCCCTCATTTCCGTTATTCTTATTTACTTCAAAAGCTACTGTATCGGCAGGTTATCGATATAATAGTAAATTGACAAACAATAATTTATAAACGTAATGAATTGGTTTTATTTTAGTAAATATACTACATTGTATTACCTCTATGGCTGAAAGGGCGAGCATGTTCGGTGGCGGGCTTCGATCCCGCGACCCGCAGATTGCATGTTGAGTACCCTAAGAAAACAGGTCATGCCATGTCATGCCAGGCCTGAACTTAAACTAAACATTATTTCACGTTTTGATATTTAGTTGCGAGGTGAAAATAATGTGTAGTTGCATACTAGACGCAGTGAGGTCGTATTATCCCTACAAGAAGTAACATAATAAGACTGCATTGTTCTACGGATATGGCTAAACTCGTAGTAGAAACAACTGTAAGCACGATTTCTACACATATGGTTTATAATCTGTAAGGGACTGAGTTGAGAACAGTGAGGAAAAAGATCTGCATTTATGTTTGATGCTTCATCATCATTTATGCCAACATTTAGGTGTCCAATCCTGATTTGCTCGAGCACCATTAATAATTAAGGTATAGAATCTGGGGTCGATTTCCCTCGGTGGACAGAATGCAATTAGCCTTGCATTGAAACCAAATAAACAGTAATAAAGAACAATTTCAAAATGCTGCTAAGGCAATGCCCTCATTTTATATAAAATATATTGTTTTCTCTATAAATGCAGACAAGATGTAAACAAACAAAATTGATTCTCTCGCCGTTTCTTGTCTTGCAATCTTTCTTCAGCTGTCAGTTTTCTACGAAAGTTGTAAAATCCTTTGACGATTAACAAATAAAACTCCGAATACGCAGGTTTTAAAAAACTACCCGATTCAGAAATGGATTAAGAAAACTGTCTTTCAGAGAACCAAAGAAAATGAAATGCATTATTCTGACAAACATATTTATACTTTTGGGCCGCTGTTTCATTTATTTGTGGCAATTACTTTCCATAGAGGAGATTATTTTTTAGGGTTGCCTTGGTTACCTGTTCAGTTTTACCTCACAACACGAGTTTTATACTTTTGTAGTTGAATGATTTCATATGTCATCGCTGCACAATCTGCACTACGTAAAATTATAACTTATGTAGTACTCAGACATGGGTGACTTCAAAATCTTGGCGAATTGGAGAAGCAGAATATTTTACAGCGCTTGCAATTGCCAACTCTTACCAGTGAAACCTGCCAATTAGCGTTACTTATCGATACAGGATGTAGAGCATAGATAACGATGACAGATTGCAAGTCAGAAATTTCTTCCTCACATGTCTTAAGTTATTTCGTTATAGCTACTGTGGTGTCTTTGCATATGAAGTTCAGAAGTAATTTCAAGTTGTTGTTTTTTCTATTTTTATTTAACGTGCTAAGATATGAACAAACAGAATTATTTTCATAATAACAGTTACAATAATTTGAGCAACTACTCATTGTTTTGTTCGAAAGTTATATTTTGTTTTATGATGCAGTACAAGTGATTTGGGATCACCTTGTTCTGTTTTGTTTATTATTACAGTTTGTGCCTCAGCTCAGAAAACAGTTAACTGTATTCCAACACATCTGCTTTAATACAGAGCTCAAGTTTCAGATAGACTATAGATACAAATTCTGCATAATGTTTAGGGCTATTTATGAAGACTTAATCCTTGCTAATGTTCAGTGTAGTTTGATGATACAATATTTAGCATATTCAGAAGCATTTCTTTTAACTGGTTGTGACTTTCAGTTATACAGGTGAATGTATATGTGTAATCTAAAATCACTGAAAGATATTTTAAAGTGGAAGCCGTACGGCTTCAATAAAGTTTTTATTGTGTAAATATAAAACGTTCTTTTTAATTATTTATTATAATTTAAAAAATCACTGTAAGTAGTTTGCTTAACGTGTACATTTGAGTAAATTGTTTGGCGCAGATAGATTAAATCACATAGAGAGAGGTTGAGAAGGTTATATTAAATCGATTTTAGAGCCTCTCCACGTCGTTGTAGTCCGTGTCGTCACGTCTGATTATGCTAAATATGACGACTGTATATCTTGGAAATAACCCTGGAGCGTAGGTTCCATTGCAAAAGGCTCTACTAAAAGGCTGTCATGGGTAAAGCACAACCCTCCTTCCTGCAGACATTCCGTAATTCATTTACTGTACAAGACGATTGCTTTCCAGCGCCTGTTTTAACAGTCCGAACGCACAAAAATCCATAGCGATGCGTCCAGTGGCTTAACCGGTATGTCTGTGTAGAATAACATGAATATCAGTTTCATTTTCGAGCTCCTTGAGATATGTGATGATTGAATGGAAGCAGCTTGTATACACGTGACTTGTGTCGCTTTTCCAGACTGAGTTTGTCTTTGTTTGTGCTGCGTACTATTGCCTGGGGCAAGATGACAGCTTTTGCCACTGATCTTTGTGTTTGCGGATTCTCATGTGTTACAAGGTGTCAAACTTTGATTACCGCGATTGGGGTATGACTTGTTGCTTTCTAGATGATCCTCGAACGTGTTCCAAGTTTATCCATATTCCTGTGTTTTCCAATGCCATTACGTACAGTGGATATCTGTGTCTTGGAAATTCAAAATATCTGATCTGAATGACCTGAATGTATGAATATTTTGTACTGAAAACTGTTGTTACATATTCTTCCTCAAAGCGATATATTTTCGGTGTCATCATACGAAAAGCCAAACAATGCCAAAATGTAGTTCTGATATATTATAGACTACAACCACTTTAAATTTGCTGTGGCTGTCACGTGACGTGGTAAGTTGTCTATTTAAACTCTTTTTTTTAATACACATGTAACGTACTTAAACATCTGTAGACAAGCACGGTAAACTTCACCAATTGTATTCATTACAGTGTGGAGAAAACTGAAAAGTCTATTTCATGATATAAATTTGCCTACTTTGTAGACAAATATTCGTGAACATTTTGAACTTATTATCTTTGTTTTTGTGTCTGGGAGAACTTTAAAAACATTTCTTAGCTGATTTCTGCATATCACAAGCCATTGTTTATTACAGTTTTCAACAGTTTATAACCTACTGGTATTGCTTGTGTGTGGCAAAAGAGCATGGCAGTCTTTAGGTTCTAAAAACATGGTAAAAGTGCATGACATGTAATTCCCTACCATATTTTTAAGAGTAAAGCTAGTAAAATTTGATGATGCCATTGAAGGTTTACATTTTAATGTTATATTCGAAGCTCATCTGATTTTTTATTGTTTTGAAAGGAATAACGAAATATACTTTTTTCTCTGATAAGAAAACTGATGCGTACAAAGCGTTCATTTTCCCACTAAAATTACAAAACAACTTTATCTTTGAGGTAATAATTCAAGAACGTAAAAGTTGTGGCTAGAACTCTCATTCCAAATACCAAAACTCGTGTTTAAAAAACCATCAGTACGCTCGAGGCTCTAAACAGAAGTTATATACTTCTTAGTCTTGATAGTCCCCCTGTGGCACCGCGCTAAAAACCGGGTTTCGATAGTCGTGGTGGGTTCAGCACAGGTAGCCCATTGTGTAGCTTTGTGTGAAACTATCAACAAAGAAATAAATAGTCTTGGTATATTAATATAAGAGTCATAAGGCTGCTACTTTGAAAAAAAAACTAACAGAACATGCATGTAAGACAAACTTAAAAGTATCGTAATTTATTTGCAAAATTGTTATTTTTTGATTAAATAATTGACTGTAGCAGTAAACGTTGGCTTAGTCCTGTTCACAACTTTATGGATCTGAAGTTTCTGATATTGTCTTCACGCCAAGGAAGAAGCAAAAATTATTAAAACTGTAATTGAACATGATCAAAAGTTAATCAGTTTAATTAGGCAGAAATATTGAGCCTAATGATGTTCATATATCTGAAATGAAAAACTAGATGATAAAGTACAAGCACTCGGTTCACTGTCATTCCATAATTACTTTACTCGGATAGAACAAGTAAGTGGAAGTAAAAACCCCTGAAGAAGAATAGTCAACTATTAGAAAACGCTCAAGTTTTGGGTCTCGTTTTGAAGATATTATTAAGTTTATAGATGATTGATATGCTGTAAAGTAGCCATCGACATCTTGAAATGATAGACACCTTGTGTAAACCCGGGAAAGAATCGAAGGATCTGCTAGGGAAAATCTTACTTAAATTACAATTATTTTAATGTTGCGAGTTTTTAATGTGGCAATAATAATATTTTAGTAAAATAAAAGCTAAGAAAAATAATAATAAAATGTATCATTTAATATTTGCAAAACAAATGTAGAAGGTAAAGAAAAGACTTTCAAACGGATTGTAGATTCTAATGTGTTTAATAATTATAAATATTCGTTTTAAATCTTTGTGGAAATAACTTTCAACAAAAATAGTAAAAGTCTTTCTATAACCAGATTTAAAATAAAGCATTTCATAAATAAGATCTATGACTCATTTTTCTTGTGCTCTGTTTGGATGTTTGAAACGGTTAGTCTATTTGAAATGCAAATTTCATAATTTTATAAATATTTTTTCAATGATACTGGAAGTAAATATTTTCCTATCTTGAAATCTTATGATGGAGTGTTTTCAGTCTATTGAAACAGTGCCATTGCTTTAAAGACAATAAAACTAAACTTTCTTAGAGTAATGTCCTTTTAATTTATGCACGTAACATGCATGTATTGTGTGTTTATGTTTATATATATATATATTATCTTTTTTTTGGTGCCAAGCTTATTATTTTACGACAGTTATATTAGTTACCATATTGACGCTTTCAGAAACAATATTTAAAACTTTTGATGGGGAAAGGAGTGATTATAAATCTCTAAGATATTATAGAATAAGGTTTGTTTGTTTGTTGTTTGGTTGTAATTAAGCACAAAGCTACACAATGGGCTATCTATACTCTGCCCACCACGGGTATCGAAACCGGGATTCTAGTGTTGTCCGCAGACATACCGCTGTGCCACTGGGTGCTAGAATAAGGTCTTTTGCATAAAGAAGTAGATATACCATAATGGCAGTGTAAGATTTAGGTATTTTATTTCGTTTCTGTTCCTTATTTTCCTAAACATTTTTCTGCCTCTTAAAGCAAAACAAAACAAAACTGTACTTTATGTTTATATTTATTTAAAACTTTCAGCGTCTACATTTTTTATTTAATGAAGTTATAATTTGTTTATCCTATTTTGAGTTAATCCCTTCTCTCCCCTCTATTTAACTAGATTTCATGTTTCTTAGTTCCTTTTCAATTTCTATTGTTCATGTAGTCTACGCAGAATGACGATATACTATTATATACCACCGAACAATCCAAATAATTATGTCAAAATAAAATAGCCTCGAGCATATAATACAGAATATTTAAACCAAAAAATAAGCTTCAGTAGAAAAATGATAGTTTGTATTCTAGTGAAAGAGACATCCGAAGAAGATGGACGCACACGGTGGTTGTAATACATCCATCTTTCAGATTTAGATTGGGCCGAGCGTGGCACAGTGGCTAATGTGCCTGAATGTGGATCTGAGGTTCCGTGGTTCGCGTCTCAAGATTTAGCGTTATTAGCCCAAAGACTTACTGCTGAGACATTAGGGAGGGGAATTTAGAAAATGTTACTGATTTCAAACTTGCATGTTGTTTTATACTAAAGTCACTTTGTGATAGATTCAATGAAAAAAAAATGTTTATGACGTTTATACATATATACAAAAAGAAAAACGATGTATTCTACGATAATGGAAATAAGTATAGAAACACAGAACCGATATACATACAGGAATCACAAAAAAAACAAGTAACGGCAACCAGATGGGGAAATTATTAATGGTTGAAAACATTATCACACAAAGTACAAAAGAAAAGCGAACAAGCTGTGCAATGCACCAGTATTTTAAAACACAAGCCTTTTCTTTTACACCGAACATTACATCTTATTTTTATGTTGCCATACGATAAAATTGCGGAATATTCTTCCAAGTTCCTGTATTGCTCCCCAGAATTCAGTCAACGTGTTCGGCATCTTTTAACTTTCTAAGGTTTAACACAAGCCCTTAAAACTTCAAGAATATTCATGTTGGACTTTGTACAGGCCAAGACCAGGCTATGAGAGTTCTATGGGTTTCTTTGATCTCAAGATGGCGTTTCACCACATTTGATGTATTCTTTGTAAACATTTTATTGCTATAAAATCAATTTTCACCCAATGAGTCGTTTTCCTGAAAGAAAGTGAGATATATCAGAATTTGCCTCAACTAGTCAGTTGTTAGGGTGTCATCAGTGTAGGTGTAGCCCCAAACTTGTACTGATCCCCAACTATGCTTCATTGTAAATGTTGTACATTGACTGTGATACCGTTCTCCTCCCTGCTGCCGAGCAAACTGTCATTGATTGTTCTTTAACAATTCGAACTTGAATTCACATGTAAAAAATACATGTCTTCAGCTTTGCTCGTTCCACTGTTTGTGATCCACTGCTCATTTCAACCTTTTGATTTGTTTACCTTTTCTCAGTAACGGTTTTCGAGCAGCTATACTTCCCTTGAGGCCACTATTCTCTAGATGGAATTCACACTATTTGTTTTCACATAATGGATAAAAGATTTTGATACCGTTTCTTGTTAAAAACGGCCACCCATATTAAATCAACTCTCAATGGGATTAAGAATTAAGATGTAGGTGGATGAAATTCTCCCTTTTGACACTTAAGGTGATTTTCAATGCTTTAATGGTCATTGTGGTCAAATCGGAACATTTTTGTTATTTTTGCGGAATTGTTATCTGTTTGTGTATAGCTTTCAGAAAAACTAATTTCGCTAAAGTTAGAAAACCAGCAACGTACAGTAAAGAGTGATGAACAATTGAATTTACATTGACTTGTATTGGAGATAAGAACAGAAAATGCGTTTCGCTCAAAATTACATTATCAACATCATGTTTATACCTAATCTTTATTACAGATTTACTTGTATACATAGTTTGGCATCCTGGTGACTGAAAAAAATGACCATATTAATGTATTGAATTAGTGAATTAGATGATATTACGTTTTTTCAAAATCTGCCCAAATGCGCTATTCACATGACATAATGTAGTATCACATCTGCTTTCTGTGCATATATATTATGTTCAAAAGACTTTGCAACTTGGATGATCTCATGTTCATCTATCTTACCACTAGACCCTACTTGGTGATGACAAGGGTGAAGCATATGTTGTCTACTAGCAACCGCAAGCAGACATGCACTTCATGATTTGTTTGAAGGAAGTAAAAACTGTGATATGCTATTTTACGGATTTCATATCATTAGTTTCTCCAGAGGTAAGCTAAATTGGCGAGATTCCTTTAAAGAACAAACATGATATCCCCTCCTAAAACAATGTCTAACTCCACTTGAATTACGTTTACCACAGTACTTTTAATTTTCAACAAATAATATGCGTCAGCCCCCCCCCCCCCCACGAGGCACAGCGGCATGTCTGCGGACTTACAACACTAGAATAGAACTTGGGTTTTGGACATCCGTTGTGGGCAGAGCACAGATAGCCCCATTGTGTAGCTTTCTGCTTAATTACAAATAAACAAACAAAATTTGCATCAGCAAAAACGTCTGAAAGAGCTGTTTTCAAAATGTCATAGTTTTCTTTAGTTCTCGCTATTGCAACAGTTATGTGACCTTAAAAAAAGGGATTTAATAGAATCCTTTGGCTCTAATTCGTGTAAATAATTTTTGACACTTACAAGACAGATAGCTTAACAACATACATACAAGCTATTGAGTCATGAAATACGACAATTTTGTCCCTGAAATATATGTATTATATATGTTTTGTTGGTAAAATAGCAATAGCAAAATCTCATGTAACCTTTCAAACATTAATTCTAACACCTGTTTTGATTGACAGTTTTAAAAACATTTATGCAAAAATATGCACTTCTCTAGCTTTTGCACACTATGATTCAATCTATATTACAATATCGATAAACTGTATTCATATAAAATTTCGTGTAAGTAATGTTAATGTATTTAAATTTGTGCATGAAAGGAACACGGTTGACTTCAGTTATGAGTGAATGAGATATTTAGTTTAATATGTGTAATACCGTCTGATTAAACTGATTAGCAAATTAAAGTTATTCGGTTAAGATTGATAAATGTTTTTACGCTAATAATACGGGTACTATCATTTCTTAAAACCCCTAAATGCATTTAATATTATCTGTTTAAAATCATCAAATTGTTCACTGACTCCTGTTTAAAATCATCAAGAGTGACATATATTTTGCCTCAAGTGACTTGTTGGGGAAGTTGACATGTTTAATATCATTTACCTTCTTCAATTTCTGGTAACACGTGAATAATTACTGGACCTGTTCACGCCCTGTTACTACGAACACGTGAGTTACTTTCTGGACCGGTTCATGCCCTGTTACTACCACAAACAATCACACTCCACTCTGTAAGAGTGACGGTTAAATCCCATTAGTCTACTAGAGTAGCCCAAAAATTGGTAGTGGATGGCGTTGGCTAGCTGCCTTTGTCTATCATTTCAAAAAAATGGAAGGTTAACGTAGTTATTTGCTGTTTTCGGATATCTTCATCGATTAAACTGGTTAATGTGTTTGTAGCTTCATTGCCAGTTATTTTACGTTTCATGTAACTTAAAGCGGCATATGCTCAGTTAAAGATGTCATATCTTCATATAACTCAAATTACACTTATTTGATCTTAGATGACCTCTTTACTTTGGAAATTATCTTAAGAGTCAAAAGTGGGAATGTTATTCGACTGTCCTTCCACGTAGGGTACATTTAACATGGATGACTGCTCTTAATACGGAATGCTATTAAAAGTTTATCAAGCTCACTTTAATCAGGGTGACCTATCTACTAATTAGCAAAATTATATTCAACATTAGTCTATCTGGCAAAGAACTTAGTCTGAGATAAATAAAGTTACTTTTGGAGATATTCAGGTTTCTACCTCAAACATTTCTATTATTTAAAAAGCCAGCTTCATATACTTTCTTCAGAATCTTGAATACAACTCTTATTGAGCATGCAGTCTTTCCCCAAATATTCGTCTGGGGGTATCTTTATACTGGTGTGGCACGTTTTGATTGGTTGAATGACAACCAATCACAGAGTAAGCTATTAAAATGTGTCTGTATTTCGGTGTAGCTCTTTTCACACGATAAAGGTGTGGCATTCTCGTTGTATTTGCATTTTTTTATCCGCATCCTTTTGTCTCACCGTTTCCATAATTGTTTCAATGCTCTACGTCCAGGCTTAAAGATATATCTTAATTCACAGTAGTTCGAAAACAGAACTTAACATTGTTTATTTCTCATAAAATTTGCTTGTTTACCTGAGCAAGACCTGAAACTTCTGAACATGTTTACAGAGACTTCCATCTTAGATTTGCATATAATCTTGCCATTACCTCAAATGAGGCTGAAGAACGGAAGACTATGACGATTGAACTAAATCTAGAAAGTCAGAAGATTAGATTTAAAACGGAGTAAGGCCATTTTGAAGAAATGAAAACATCTGGATATAAATCTTTTGAAAAGTTGAAGTACATATTCAATAGCAAATTTCTTGTGTGTTTAAAATAGAAAGTTTACAATTAGCGTGTAATTACCAGCAATTACATATGGTAGTGAAACGTGATCTTTGACCAAGAGAATGTGACGACACAAAGAGACTCGTAGAGAGAAGTTTTCTTGTTATTACCAGAAGAGACAAGAAAATGATATTACTGAATCAGAAAGACAATTAAGTTTAGAGGCATCTTACTAACCGTTAAAAGACAAAAATAGAACTAGCCAGAACATGTGGCTCAAATAAAAGACAATCAAGCGAAAGACGTACAGAATCGTAGGAAGACCAAAGATAAGGTGGAGATTTAAGCTTTAAATATTTATGGAAGCGCAGCAGTGAAGAACAGCAAGAAACAGAAAGTAGTGAAATTGGTCGGGGGAGACTTTTATCCTGTAATACACTGAAATTAGTTGATCAATTCATATCTATTGAAGTTTCTCTGTATATGGTAATAATTAAACAATTTTCTATTTAGTAATATTCGAATTTGGCTGTTTAGGATGTGCATACCATTTCAATGATTATGAATAATATCGTTTATAATATTTATTGAAATATATTTTAGTTAAGAGCTTTTTTATGTTTGCATAATTATTTACGGAAACAAATTATACATATATAGTGATTATTTTGTACGTTGGATGAAATAGTATTTTTCCTAAATACTTCTTAAAACTAACTGGTATAAAACTATCAAAGCTAGAATGTAAACTTGTGAAGGCTTTGTATAAAATATCTCACATTCTAATGAATCAGATTATCAAGAAATGAAAGTTGATTATTTTGTTGAAGTACAAATATGAATTTGATATTTGTTATTAGAATGATAAAGAACTATCTACATGTTCAGCACCTTTAAAAGTAATGAAAGTATCATCTAAATATGCCTTCTATAGTATACTGGTTTAAAACAAAAATGGCCATTCATAAAACCAGCGATTATTATGGTAGCATAAGCTTGTTTGTTGTGATCCTTCGATTCGAGAATCTCTACTACTCTCATTGATCAGTTCTGAGATGGCTTAAATGTCCGATCCTAAAGTGACAGATCTATTTGCAAAAGTTGTAGGTGTATCACTGTAGAGAATAGCTCGTGAGTCCGGATTTCTTCCATTTCCTCCTTCCACTCTATCTTTTTCTGCTTTTTGTGCACGATGCTTTGTTCCGACATTAGTTACCACTAGGTTGAGATTACAACGTCATTGTTATCGATCATTAGCCACCTCCTTTCAGCTCTTGATGTCAGTATTAATTTTCTTGAAGTGTAGCTTCAATGTCTTTATAGCTTTTCTTCAAGTTCTTCAATTTTCTTCTTCATGGCCACTTCAAGATCTCTGACAGTGGGATTAGAAAACTTGTTTTGGAAGGTGGCAATAGGCATCCACACAATGTCCAAGCCAGTGCAGTTGATATTTGAAGACCATTGACTCAATGGCAGTAACACTTTTTTCAGTGAGAACACTGATGTTTCTATGATGATCTTAGGATGCAAAGGATCTTATGAATACAACGTTGATGGTTCTTCTCAAGGCATTTAAGGTGTCGACAATTGATTACCCACGTTTAACATCTATAAAAAATTGGGGAGAATTACTGCTTTATAAACCTGAATCTTAGTGTCCTTGAGGAAGTCACGATCAGTGAAAACATGCCGAAGCAATTACCCAAAAGAAGCGCTTGAACATTGAATCCTGTGCTGAATCTCCACGTTGATATCCATGCTCTGAGAGAAGGGGCTTCTGAGGTAAGGAAAATACTCAACTAACTGTAAAGTCTTTCCTTCAATGGTTATTTGCCTGGGACAAGTTAACAGAGCACCTTATTTTTCTGGATGCTGAGGGAGAGGCCCAGGGTTTGGTAGGCTTTTGCAAAGAGATTCAGCATAGTCTAGAGGTCTTCCTCAGAATTTGCAAGGATGGCACAGTCGTCTGCGAATTGAAAATCAAGAATAGGTGTTTAACACTTTGGTTCTGAGCAGAGACACTCCAGATTGAAAAGCCTTTCCTCCGTTTGATAATCAATATTGATTCCGAGAGGGAGTCACTGGTGAGAAATAAGATGGCACTCAGAAAATAGAAAACAGAGTTGGAAGAAGGACACATTTTTTCTTCACCTCAGTTCGAGTGGCAAAGGGTTCAATCTTGGGTCCACTACAAAAACTTTCACACTCATCTAATTTAGGAGATGTCTCATTACCTTGATAAATATTTTGGGACATCGAATTCTAGTCACCATCTTCTTCCACAAGGCTTTCTGACTGAAAGCATCTAAGAACTTAGTGAGGTTATGATAGCCATGTATAGATCCTAGTGTTGTTTCTGACATTTTTCTTGCTTCTGATGGGAACAAAGACCCTATCTTTTGTTCCACAGGATTTTCTGAACCACAATAAGATTTTTAGAGACTATTGTTAATAAGAGAAAGAAGTTAATTCAAATGGCCTCAGGCAAGGATTTTTCCTGCGATACAGAGGAGAAAAATACCTCGAAAATTCCCGCAAAATGTTTTATCTCTTATCTTAAAAATTGTAATGATGTTGGAAGTTTGATGTCCTCTAAAATATTCACTTTTTTTTCCAGAGTCGAAGAAAAATATTATCTACTTATATGTCAATTCCTGGCCATCTGCCTTGAAGTTGCAAGAGGAATACTATTTAGTTCTGTAGCCTTATTGTTCTTAACATTCTTAGTGGCACCCAAGACTTCTTCCAGGGTAGGGGGATAAGCAAGGGATCTCTTTACAGGATATTGTGTGATGGAGTTGATAGTAGTATCCGTCACAGTCGACTCGCGATTCAGGAGCATTTTGAAATGTTATTTCTATCTTTTCATTATGTTATTTCATTATGTTTCAGAAATGTCGAGCCATCCTGTGAGTGCAAGAAAGTAGGGCCGTGAAAGGTTTGGCCATAAATGATTTTTATTATTTGGAAGAAGCTATGCATGTCTTATTCATAAGTATGGTACTGAATCTCCTTTGCTGTGTCTTATCAACACTGGTTTTTGATTTTCTGAATTCTCTGGCTTTAAAGTGTTGGTACATTGGTCCTTCTATTTGATGAAGTGTCGTTTTGCCAGGCGAGTAGGGCTTGAATTTAAATGTCATTTTCATCAAACCAGTCTTGGTGTTGACGGGTGGCATAGGCAATATACTCAGCATAGGCCATGTGGATAGCAGTTATGAACCCTTTCAAAAACCTTCAACATTTCCTTCAGTTGTAGGCAAGACAGAATGCTTATCATAAAGATGTTGTTGGAAACCATCGCAAGTTTTGGATCTCGAAGAGCCATGATGTTGAAAGTTTATCTCATTGCCCTTGATTGTATTCGGTGTTTTGTAGAAAGTTGAATATTCACGTATATTTATCAAGTTGATAGTCTGTCCAGCAATCGTCAATTCTTTGCATGACTCTAGCAATACAGACGTCTTTCTGTTCGCAGGCTCTGATCATGATGTAATTGAGAATGTGCCAATGTTTAGATCGAGAGTATATCCAGGTAGTTTTGTACTCGTTGCTCTGTTTAAATATTGTTTTTGTGATGACAAAATCCCGCTCAACAAATCTGCTCAGGAGTAGAATGGCATTGGATTTGGCTTTCCTTACTTCTTTCTTTCCAGTGATGTCAATTCAAAAGCCAAAGTCACCTTCAACTCTGGTATTGAAGTCACCAAGGAGAATGATCTTGTTCTTCATGGAAATGTTAGTCAGAACATAGTCAAGGTCAGAGTAGAAGTATTCTCTGACTCATTCATCAGCATCAAACACTGGGGCATACAAAATGATGACAGTGGCATACTTGTTATTGCTGAGCTTAAGATGAAGTGTTATAAGACATTAATTGACACCCACTGTGAGTTCTATAAGTTTACTTACGAGCTGCTTTTTGATGGCGAGGCCGACGCCATAAATGGTTTTGTCCTGAGCTGGTTTCCCTTTCCAGAAGAAAGTAAAGCCTTAACCATCTTCCCTCAAATGACATTTGTCCAGTCATCTTGTTCATCTTGTCTCACTCACACCAATGATGTCGAAGTTGTACCTCCCTAATTTTGTGGAGACTAAGGCGATTTTTCTTTCTTATGTAATGTATTACAATTTAGAATGGTTGGAAACCGAGCTAAATGATATTTTAAATTCAGTGGTTAAATATGTGCCGATATGTATCCAATTTGTGATATTTGCCATAAAGATTGATACACAGAGTTTCTTCTTTTTTTAATATAAATATATTTTAATATACAAACAATAATACAATTTACAATGATGGTTATTACAAACAATGATTTATATACAAAAGTTTTACAAACTTATATGCAATATAAAGTTTTCTTTCTAGTCTGGAACTTCCTTGATGTTTTATCGAGAGTTCATGATGAGTGAGTTAATTTCGAGTTGATGTAGATACAATTCACTTAATAAGGAGCTAGCGAGCTCTGTGAAATACATTGATCACACGCCGATTTTTTTCCTACCAGTGATTTTAGGTAATATTGTTGTAAAAGTACTAATGTCCAATGTAAATCCACTGAAGTTAAATGATTTGTAATGCTCAAAATTTATAAAAGATCCCGATTAATAAGCGTTATAACAATCACAGCTTCCGAAGTTTATTACAGCAACCCAATCATATATACTGTTATTAGGTACGTCGCGTTGGTTATATTTATTTATATATTAATTTTAATATTAATATTTGTTTGAATTAATTTATATTTAGAAATGTACATAACTTATACTGTTAAATCTGTATTGCGAAACTCCGCCTTTTCTCTAAACCTGTAGAAGATTCTCAAGTGTAAGAATCAACAATATGTGTGTGTACATAAACGCCAGTGTAACTTTGTATTGTTACGTAATCTGAATTTTCGAGAAACTCTCCACACGCTTTAGTAAATCCGTCACACTTAGCATTCATTATCTCGGTTATCCATCAAAGTGAGTAGATTCCAGGTACCAAAGAGCATTCCTATTCTTATTGTCTTATTTTTGTGTTTTCGACAGCAGATAGAGGGTCTAACTGGACGTGGCTATCTAGCCTGGAGAAAAAGAGACAGTCCAGGTTTAGGGCACCTTTTCTAGCCCCTTACCTATGTAGGGTGAGCAGCGAGAATCCTAAATACAACTGTTCAGTCGGGATAGTGGCTACCAAAAAGGACCCCTGTCTCATTGTAGGTCCAAAACGACCGTATGACCACTGCCTCCTGCTTGCAGACCCTTGGATAGAGACTTCTGGAGTCAATAGTCCTAACTCTGCCACCATTCCATCCATCGCCACAGGAAAGAGATATCGATTTTCCGTGGTAGAAACCTTCACATGATTTCCTTTTACATGTAGGAGCTAGCATGCATACTGCAGTCACACAATCTTGTCAGGATGGAGGTTTGAATCCTGTATCAAAATTAGCCGAAGACAACTGGGGATCTCCATTCTTGATGCAACCTTCTTCCGTCTTAATAACTGTAGAGATCCTATATATCTTTTTCTGCCTTATCAGCCATTGAGGACTTGGGATAGGGGGTTGAGGTTGGACCATAGTTTGTCTAGAAAATCCCCTATGTCTGTTTGCCTTGAGTATCACTGACAAGAATGGGATGTTCCTAGTCGACATAGCCCTGAGGATCTTAGGAATGTGCAGGCCTTTCCACTACAAGAAGGTCATGGTCCGAAGGAGGGGGTAGCATCAGAAAAAGTTAGCTAGTGATGGGACTAATCTTGAGCCCATAACTATATTACCTACTTGACCATAAAAAATATTCTCGAAATTAAAATGAGATTTATTTGTGGTAAACTTTATAAGTTTTCGAAACACGTTCCTGAAAAATGTCATCACATTGTTTTCATTTTCATACGAAAGCTTTGTGCATTTATATTCTCGCTTAATGAACTGTTAGTTTAAAAACACTGTATGTCAAGTCTAGCGCAGTGAACTTTATTATCAGAATTCTAATATTGTATTTCCTGAGAAGATTCAAAACTACCTTTAATAATACATTCAATAATACAATAAAAACTTGACCAGACAATAAAAAAGTTCATGATTATACTTGCTAATAATAGACACTATCAGTTTGTTAATAGTACATATTTTGATACTTCCTTATACTTTTTAGTAATAACAAAGCAAGATAAATGAAATAATATAATCATTTTATATAACACAGACAATACTCATCAGGTAAAATAAAATGCAAATAACGAAACTTAGTTTGTAAACCTGGACATAAGTCTAATTAAAATTATATATAAGGTAAATTACAAATATATATATATATCAAAATTTAAAAATAAGATTTGTTGGTTGTGGGTAAATATCATGAAATAAGGCTACTAGTTATTATGTATGGAGTTCCTGTGGTTCATAAGAAAAATTGTCGGGTCAAACAAATCATGTCCAATACTGACACATATAATCAAGAAGATGTTAGTTTTTTTCCTTGCTTGTATGGAACTACTAATTACATGGATCAGCGATGGTGTTATTGTCCTGAAATTTTTCATTTCCATTTTTCTCCATCACGTACAGATTTTTCACAAAACGTCATATGTACTTTTACATAAGTGAATTATTTTCATTAAAATCGGGTCACATTTTGTTATGCTTAAAATGACGACAACCACTGGCTATAAATTTCTCTACAGTAATCGCGACGTGAGAGCTTTATCGATCGTTCTAGAAACCACAAGAAACACGCCGCTAGTATATAAACGGTTAATAGGCCGCATAACGTGTCATTTCTGGATAATATTTGTCTGTGCGTGCGCTTTGTCATTATTTTTTTCTTTCCAATATTGTTTATTCGTGGCTATGGCAACAAGAGGTTGTGTAAATGACCCAAACATATTCTGTTATATTTGTGGTAAATTTGTTGTAAAGAAACAAATGCAAAACATTACAGAATTTGTCAAAAAAGCGTATTACGCGTATTTTGGAATAAAACTTGGGAACAAAGACAAATCATGGGCCTTACACAAAGTTTGCACAGTTTGTGTCGAAAAGTTGAGACAATGGACTAAACGTAAGAAAAAGTATTTGCCTTTTGGAATTCCAATGGTCTGGCGTGAGCTTAGAAACCACGGAAATGACTGCTATTTTTGTTCATGTAACGTGCAAGGCTACAACACTTGAAATAAAAAAGAAATTTCTTATCCGAATCTTCGATCTGCTATAAGAGCTGTTGCTAATGGATCTGATGTACCTGTACCTACTCCACCGGAGACTCTTGATACAGTTTCATCTGATGTCAATATAAATTATGATAGGGATTTTTTTTCAATCTGAAACGTCTGGTGAACCATAACTTTTCACACAAGGTAAACGTAATGATTTGGGCCTTCCAAAGAATTCTTCAGAAATTTGGGAGTCCAGACTTCGGGCTAAGAACTTACTTTCTCCAGGGACATCATTTTACTGGTGCAGAAATCATGAGAAAGAGTTTATACCATACTTTTCGCAGTGAGGTTCACTGGTTTATTACAACAATATTGCTGAATTAATACCAACGCTAGTAGCTGCAGTCTATGAACCAATTGATTGGCGATTGTTCATTGATTCCTCCAAAGAAGTTTAAAAGGTGTTCTCCTTCACAATGGTAACATATATGCATCTGTTCCTATTCCCCATACTATTCACTTGAAGGAAACGTACGAAAATCTCAAATACAAAGAACATGATTGACTACTTTGTGGAGACTTAAAAGTCCTTTGTATGTTGTTGGGTCAACAATCCGGTTATACAAACTTTCCATCTTTTTTTGTGTGGATGGGACAGCAGAGCACGAAATCAGCACTGGATAAAGAACCAATGACTACGCAGAGTCAGACAAATACCAGGATCGAAAACACTGAACGTGAAAGTTTGGTGGAACAATGAAAGTCCTATTACCTACACTTCACATAAAACTGGGCTTAATGAAGCAGTTTGTAAAGGCCTTAGACAAAGATGGTGACTGTTTCAAGTATCTTTGTGGGCAATTACCAGCTCTTTCAGAAGTGAAAATTAAAGAAGGGATTTTATTGGGCCTCAGATTAGGAAAGTGACTTCAGATGACCAGTTCGAAAGGACAATGAGGAAAGTTGAAAAAAGAAGCATGGATTGCCTTTAAATATATTATTGACAAATACTTAGAAAACAACAAGGACCCAAATTACGAAACTATTGTCAATAACATGCCCGATAAACTCAAAGAGTTAGGTTGTAATATGAGCTTGAAAGTTCATTTCTTACACTCACATATTGACTATTTCCCTGAAAAATTTTGCTGCCATTAGCGAAGAACAAGGGGAAAGGTTTCATCAAGACGTCAAGGAAATGAAGAGGAGGTATCAGGGAAGGTGGAACATCAGCATGATGGCTGATTACTGCTGGTCATTTAAACGAAATGCTACAGAGGTAATACATAAAAGAATGACCAGAACACGCAGTTTTGAGATTAAAAGGTGTAGATTTCACACACAAAAAAAATCAGGATGAAGGAGGATGCACATTTGTTTTACATCAATATTCTTCTCTTTTCTTCAGTTTGTTTGTATTTTTGTTACCAAACATAATAATAAAAATGTTCATTGTGGTAAACGAAATAATAATTTGATCTTAGTCAGAGTTGTTTTTTTCCCAATTTGTAAATAATCCTTACGTGATAGAAAAAAAATTTTATTTTCAAATACTGCGGAGCTGAATGATGGAAAATCCGTTATTAAAACCAAAGCAACTTTTATGAAGTTTAAATTCGCAGACCTCTGTTGTTAATGAATATACTAATAAAGATAGTTTTAGACTTCTCCAGAAGTACAATATTCGAATTTTGATAATAAAATCTACTGTGCTAGTTTTTACATAAACATAAAATATCTATGTTCAAGACTTTAAATGTTTTGTATGCGTGTAAATGTCCTAAATGTTTCATATTATATTGGATCCACTACTAGGTGGCTTCAACTTCATACTAAGAACGTACACTTTTGAAATTAATGTTGTCATTTTTCAACATTAAAAGCCATGCGCTAAGTAGCTAACTTGTAAATAAAAGGCAATTTGAAATTCTTGCAAATTGAATAGTGAATAGTTTGGTTTGAATTTGTTTTGAATTTCGTGCAAAGCTTCTCCAGTGTTATCTGCGCTAGCCGCCCCTAATTTAGAAGTGATAGACTAGAGAAAAGGCAACTAGTCAACACTACCCACTTAGGCTACTCGTTTACCAACAAATAATGTAACTGACTGTCACATTACAACGTCCCCACGGCAGAAAGAGCGAGTATGTTCGATAATAGGAATTCAAATCCGCTACCCGCATATCGCGAGTCGAGCGCCCTAACCAAATACTGAAGAGAAAGGCTACTGACTAACCAAAATTAAATACAAAGCGTTGTTGTTTGTTTGTTATTAACTATTAAGAGATTTTTCCGTTGTAATTGTTATACACAATTTTGTCCCTTGCACATTTTTCTTATTCTTATAAAAATTAAGTTAGCTGCAGATTTTTTTTTTTCACATTCCACTTAAATTATCCATTACGGCTCATTTGTGAAAAAAAAAATGGATTTCAGTTCTATCTTTTCTCTTCCACAAATCGCTGCCCTAGAAGCGGTGGTCTGATTTTAGTAACCTGTTTTTATTCTTTGGACTGTATCATTACTTTTCTGTTTCATTGGAAGCAGTTTCCTGCCCATAACTAGCTGTAGACAGTGAATGGTAGTTTCAGATATGGAACGATGTATAGGTTTTATCAGTTGTACTTGGTAAGTGTGAGGGCTTGTAACGTTAAAAATTAGGTTTTGATAATCTCGATGGGCACGGTCAAAGAAAGCCCATTGCATAGATTTTGGCTTAACGACGAACAAATAAAGAAAAAAATTTAACGGGTTCAAACGAACGTTAATTGTTTCTGTGTTAAATAATGTTTTGAATTTTTACTTCACGTTCTTTTTTAATTTAAAACTGTTTAAAGCTTTGAATTTCTTGTGATTTCGTTATTTCATATTGATTATGTGAAGAGCAATTTAAAACGTTGTTAAAGAAGTAAACGGTTTTTTATTGATTAAAATGTTATTTCAAAATTTTAAATATACATTTTAAAGTATTTTCATATTGCTGTTGGGTTACTTTAAGAGGCACTGCTTCATTGTTTTGTCTGTGAACTCTACTTGACATGTCCTCCAGTGGGTCAGCTGTATGTTTACGGAGTTTCAACGCTACAATCCAGGGCTCGATTCCCCGTGGTGAATAGATCTCAGATAGCCCATTGTGTAGCGTTGCGCTAAAACAAACACTATACTTTACTTGTGTTTCTTAAATGATTTCATTGTAACAACTGAGAGGTTATTATGGTTTATAAACTGTGTTTCTTTCTGCATATTTATATCCAGTTCAAATGAAAAGCTGCCTTCGTTATGTCTACCCAGTGGCGCAGTGATAAGCTTATTGGTTTATAACGCTAAAATTCACGACTCGATTCCTCGCGGTGAATACATCGCATATACTCTCATTGCATATATTTGCGCTTAAAACAAACGGAAAAGTCTCGTAATTGCTTTTTTAACCAAACTTCAAGCAACGTACTTTCATTGTTGATTTGCAATGATTTTTAAAAAATGTGTTTAGTGTGAAAGCCTTTGAAATACCTTAATCCAAATTAATGTATCAGATCTTTAAATATCTATATATATATATATATATACATTAACTGTTTATGTTTGCTTTTGTTTAGTGATATTAATTTTTTTATGTGACTTTAGTGTGTTATATATCATAGTCACAAGATAAGATAGGAAAAACCAAAATCTTTTAATTTTTCAAATATTGTGTTCCTAAATAAATATTTATATTTGGCGTACAAAAATAAATTGATCAACTAGTTGTAATAGGAACAGTTTCTTTGATAACCTCTGTACAATCTGTTTACATTCATTCGTCAAGTCGCTATTCACATGTATATTGCTTATTGGTCAGATTCGACAATGGAAACGCTCCGATACTGTCAGTGATATGGAACATAAAATCAAAAAGGTACACATGGTGTAACAATCTGATTGTTGATATGTATAAAGCTTGCAGATTTACTGCTGAGCCACTGGTGAAGTTGATGTAACCACATATTAAAGTATAAAGCATCATTTAACTAGACTCCATGAGAAAAATCTTAAAATACTAATTATAATCGGTCTGGGAAAGTATAAATAAGATGTCAAACTTCAGTATTTTCATTGTGGTAGTTATAGGGATATATGTCTTAAACTAACTAAGTTCTATGAATTACTGAATAAAATATTTTGGGGGGATATAAATAAATCTGAACACAGTATTTTATTTTACTCTTACTGTCTTATAATGATCAAAATAATAAACTTGTCCTTTTTGATTAGTTTATTAAAAAACACATTAGAAACTGTTAACTTATCGTCATCACACGTAAACGTGACTTAATTGCATAAGAACTAATTCCTATTCATTACATATTAATATTGTAAGTTTATTACCGTAAGCCTAAAAAGGCGCGATCTTCAAATTCACATTTGTTCAAGATAAATTTCAGAATTTTCAGGCAAAGCTACATAAAGAGATTTCTCGCATAGCTTTCCTTGATTCTGAATTGATAGACTAGAGGGAAAGCATATATTCACTGTCAAATCCTGGGATACTCTCTTTTGGCCGAATAGTGAGGTTTGACCATTTTTGTCATACCGCACTCATGGCTCCAAAGTGCGGTTTTTCACGGAGCGCGTACCGGGAAATATCAGATTCACATTTCGAACACGCTAACCATTAGGCCACGATGCCCACCCTATCAAACGGTAGGTGTTACTATGTTCAAATATGTTATCTTAAATCCTTCTCTTCAACAAATTAATTTGTTTTGAAAATCTAGTCGGGGTAAAGGGAGAATTGCTGTGCTCGAGCAGTTAGTATATCTGTATCAGTTTACATGTTGTTTTTTTATAAAGAAACCATCAGAGCTACATAATGACAAAAATCGACAATCGAAAGTTCATCTATTACAATGAAGCACCTGTTGTTAGAAGATGATGTAACTGGTACCTTTGAATTGCATTACATCCAAAGAGTTCATATCTTTCCATAATTTTTTATTACTTGTGATACCTAAATTAGGTGTAGCAGTTTATGACAATCTTTGTTCAGATAAAATAGATTTTTGTTATAAAAGAGGCAACATTTTTTTATGGGTCGTAAGTTTTAAAAGGATGTGTAGCTAGTTATCGTTCATACATTATTGTTATAAAACATTAAGTATGATTGACTTATTTAAGCTAAATTGGTCAATTCTTTAAAGATGGAATCATTTTTTCATTAGTATTATATTAATTGAAGAACATTATTTTAAACGCAAATTAACAGAGCACTATCAATTTTAAACTACACTGTTTTAGCTTGTTAGTTTAATCCATATTTTTAAGCCTAATGAATAAACATATCTTCAAGCTCAGCAGTAAATTGATAATCTCGCTATCCCCGTTTGTTTGCTTACTGATTTAATATTCATAATCACGTTTATCTATATCTATCTATATATATATATATATGTATGAGACTTAAATTAATTTCATGCGAAAACATTGAATGAATACAAAATATGACGGAAAAATAATATGAGACACTTCGGAGAAGTGGGCCCGTTAGAAACGATATCCTAACCCCTTGATGTTTAAGTATGGAAAAAGAAAGCGTGCACAGTTTAAATATTTAGTGGTGTATTTCATTAAGTTCTAGTAATAAATAAAAAGTAATCTTTATTGATACTTTTGAAGCAGAAATTTCTATACTTTAATATTACCTCGTGTTCCAATTTATAGTTTTTAATATTTGTGTTCCATATAACAAGGACTTCTTATTCCCTTTTAGGGGATTTCAGGAGTTTGGTTGATGTTCTTCTTCAAACGATCCCCAAAACTTAAAAAGTTTATAGATAATTGTGGATTGTGGATCGTTTAGTTTACAAAATTTGTTGTAGTTTTGTTTTGTTATGCTTCTTTGTCTACCTGCATATCTATCAAAACACGGCGTGTGTTTATGTTTATATGGTTGACTTTCTGATTGGTTAACATATATCGGATCTACAGTTGGCTATATGTTCGTACAAAATAACATCTAAAGGTGAGAATACAAATTCAGTGAAACTGTTCATATTAAAGAAGACCTTCCCGAGTTACTTATGTACTTTTGTGGATGTGTTTCAATGTGTATATAAATTCATGATCGTGTTCGTTATAATAAAACGATTGTGAATATTCAAATCAGCATGTCACGTGACAATCGCAGCCGATATATAATCTCGGAGGAACGGCATGTATCAGATTCACATTTTGACATTGTTTAGTGTTTCTTGAAAAGTGATCGCATTTGGGAAGGTATATAGCAACACCTTCTGACATAAAATATTCATACATTCAGACCAGATATGTTCAGATCTGAGCTTTAGAATTTCCAAGACGTTGATCTTTTGTAATCTGTGTTATATTCGAGATAAAAAATCATGATTAGGTTCTGAATTAATGAATGTTGATCAATCAATGTCTCCTATTCAATTCATCGTTACGTCGTAAAGACGTATAAGTCTAACAAGCATAACTTTATTCATTAACTGTATTATACTGAACATGAACCTAACGTATAATAAAGACCAAGCCATGAGCTATTGTTAAACTTTAACTTTAAAGTTTTAACTCCTTGGTGTTTTGTGTGTGACGATTGTGTTACTTTTTTGTGATAGAAATTCAAGTGCAAAATTTCTTAATAAATTGAGAAAAAACAGGTTTGTTCGAGGTTCCAAATAATCTTTAAACACCTATTGGCCACATTAAGTCTCAACTACGCACATTTATGGAAGTTAGTTTATTTTTGCATTCAAATTTGCCTGATCATGTGATGTGACTGTTTGAATCTCGTAATTTCAAATATATGTGCATATCACGGTTAGTCTGCATGACTGTGGGTAAGACCAAGGGTCTTTTCCGTTTTCAAAAGGGTATCATAATGGCGCATGTTCAACAGAAGCGTCTTTATCAAAGAAAGCTTTTATGACCGGCTGTTCAACTTCATTTAGTAATAAAGGCGCCATCATCGGTAAAACTCGAAAGGAATACACCTGTCACTGAGAAAATATGCTGATTACAGATTAATTGAAAAACTATCAGATAGGTGTGAAGGTGCAAAAAATGCTAGATTATGTTCTATTTGCGTGATTTTTTCAATAGAGGTCATGATTCGATCCTTTATATCTATACTATGTGAAAGATATTCAAAAATTTCATAAGGTAACAATTTCAAATACCACTTACCTTAGATGCAAATAAGAAAGCAGGATTTTAGAAGGACTGAGAATTCAAACTGTAAGCTTTGGATAACTGGACATATGTGATGTTATCTAATGAGTTGCGTTTTTATTCTTTCCTGCACTGTGGTACAGGAAAGAATAAAAACGTGGGAAAAAATACCCATATCAAAATCTTGACCCTACTTGTTTTGTCCCGATCGTGTAAGGTGCTGGAGATAGTATAATGGTGTGGGGAGAGCTTTGGTATCTAGAAGTTTTACATGAATGTTGTTACGTCTTCCCAATAATACTGCATTTTCATCCTGATTGTTATGGGCTTCTCAGAGGTGATAGTTCAGGTATAGCCTTTCCTAATTTTGAATTAATAACAAGGGAGGGGCAGCCCGTCAGTAGCGCCCTCAGCCAAACGGCCTTAGATCGACTCTTGTTATCCTAATAACGGGATTAACTCTCACTTGTTTAATGTGCACACAGTTGAAACTGTGAAATGTTTTAGTGACATTGCGGTTCGAATTTAGAGCTTTCCAATCAGCAGCCCGATTCGCTAATCGTTAAGCCAAGCTAGCTCATTGTAAAAAAAAGACATCCATGTATATCATCCTTAGTATTCTAAAAAAAATGCTATTCTATGATAGAATCAAAATTACGATCAACCTAAGGATATTTAAACAATGTATTGTTAAATGTGATACATATGCTTTAGTATTCATAGGAGTTAATTTAATTTCCCTTATTTAATATCGTTCTAGTTATTCAATATCCGTTTAATGAACAAGAAACTCTTGATGTTCCACAATAGGTTTTATTACGCTGTTATTACTACGTTGCTCCAATGCTAACTGTTAAACACTAGCGTTACAAAGTATTGTATATATATATCTAAAAAGTGTTTTGGTTTCTTTGTGTGTAGTTAAGTACAAAGCTACACGAAGGGCTATCTGTGCTCTGCCCACCACGGGTATCGAAACCCGGATTCTAGCGTTGTAAGTCCGCAGACATACCGCTGGGCCACTGGGGAGCTGAAAAGTGTTTTATTGTTACAATGTATATAGAGTGCTGCAGTGCATTTTACCTGCCGTTTCTTGATATTATTGTTACTAAGCATGAATAGTAGGTCAAAGTGAAGGTTTGAAAGATAGTATGTATAAAAATAGCCAATCTTAACCGTCTCCTGTTTGATCCACTTAGATTATCTGAATTGATAAATATCGTATGACTTGAAATGCCTTTGGTAATCGATCTACTCACGTCCCTGAATGGTTCGTTCTCTCACAGTGCTATAAAGATTTATATCTCTTGAGCAATAGATCCAAGATTGAAATTTTATGTTTGTAAAGCTGTCGATGTTTGAGTTTAAACAGAGACACGTGTCAGTACGTACAAGATACTGACAAGTACAGTTAGAAATAAACGTTTTATATAAGCTTAATCCGAGCAGTATTATTGCATTTACTTGCCCATACATTTCGTTATAATGGAGTTTAAAATGCACTTCAGAATACGGTAAACAAATATTCTCGCATTTTCCTAAGAAAATACAAAAAGAACTACGTAGAAGGTATTGTTTGGCAAATCCCTATTTAGACTCTTTGTCTACAGTACTTATCAATTTTAGTGGAATCAATATAGGGATTTGGAGCTTGAGAAAATAATGTAGTCATTATTTCCAAGCTACAAATCCCTATTTTGACGCCATGTATACAGTAATTATCAATGTTAATGGAGTCAGTATAGAGACTTGTAGCTTGAGAAAATAATGTAGACACTATTTCCAGCCTAGTTTGTATACTTTTTTTAGAGTCCCTTGTTGTATGCTTGAAAATATAATCTTTGTATTTTCATTCAACTTGTTTCTGTACTTTTTGACGATCCCTATTCCACTTTTTAAATTAATAATTTTTAATTATCTTGCTTCCTAAGTTTTTCATGTCCATTTATGGAGAATAACTTTTAAGCTACATACGTTCATATGCATTAATTTGAATGTTACATGTTTTTCAACAGTTTACTGCTGCATTGGCTTTTTTCCACCCAACCATTATTTACTGAGCCAGGCGGTTTTGTGTAAACACGCGATTAATAAAGTAAGGAAGTCAGTAAAATAAATCACTGCTCACAAGAGTAGAAAAATCTACTATGGTAATCATCTGCTGTTAGAAAACTCACTGAAATAGTCACAGAAAACCACGTAGAGACAAAGTACAACAGCGAACTCGAGAAACAGTGGAAAACAGCGAACTCGAGAAATGATGAATCCTCAACGTGGCAGTTTCTAATTAATGCTCTATAAGTTGCGTAAATTATTTTCCAATTAATGTTCATTACTAAGATGCCGGATTTTTTCAATGGCGGAAAGTGGAGGACTTAGAAACATTCTTCAGGGCGAAAAAACAAAGGCACTTGAATCAATTTTAAAATTACTCTATGACATACTCAATACTGCATTCATTACTGTTGTCCAGGTTTCAGTAAAATATTCGAAGCCGTTTTTTTTTTTTTGGAGCGGCTTATAAAACTATAATCAATAATAACAATAAGGCTGGAGACACTATTATAGATATACACAATGTTTACTCTAATAAAAGGAAGCGTTTTGACTAATGGTGCTTAAATGGCTTCTACATTTTTGCGATGCTTGAATGGCTTCAAAGAGCTAATGTTGGTAGTGAAGAATAAATTATAAAATTTTAGTGGGTGGAAATTTCGACTTTCAAGAATCAACTTAAAAATAACTCTACAACCTTCGCAGGTGTTTGTTTAGTAGCTGTACGTAGATGTTGGCGCAGTATACCTAGCCGTTTTTGCTGTAGGCTTCGGTGCTTGAATGGCTTCAAAGAGAAACGTGGCCAGTAGTGATGAAAAACTGATAAAATCACTCCTTCTCTTTCAAGAATCAACATAAAAACAATCCTATGACATGTGCAGGTGTTCTTTAGTAGGTTTGCCCAAGTATGAATAAAATATTCTTAGCCGTTTTTCCTGTAGACTTGCGAAGCAATAATAATAACAACATGAAGAATAAATGGATGGGTTTTGAATTATGACTAACAATCGGAAAATTAACTTTTTTGCTATTTTCAATATTTTAGCAGCCTTAGCCATTGAATTAGAAGGTCTTGATTGTTGTTTCAAGAAGAAGTCTGCTTTCTAAGATGGTTTTTAGCCCGTATGTTCTATTAGAAATTTCTGGGCGAACCCTATTATGAACCACAATCGTAGTTCGTGATATTATTCTTTATTTCAATGTCTAATACAAGCATCTAAATGCATTAACTATCCTGGAAAATAAACCATCAATAAAAGAAAACTGATGAAAGTATCAAATTAATCATTCAAGTGCATATAGAAATCAGATGGATTCATACAACGAAAGCAATACTGAATAGACAAGAACTCTAATTAACTCAAATATCATATTTTGTACACACTAAACCCCATAGTATTTAGACATATTTTATATTGTTATTATTTACAGAGTTTGAGTACGTTATATTAAAATGATTTTGAAGCCTCACCACGTTGTTACAGTCCATTTCGCCATGTCAGGTAATGCTCTTTCTGACGACCGTGCATCCATACAATAATCCTGCAGCATAGTTTCAATTGCATAAGTCTCTGTTGTAAGGCTGTCATAGCCAAAGCACACACATCCTCTCTGTATGCAATCTGTAATCCGTTAAGTGTACAAGGGCCCATTTCAGAAGTCTGATCGCTCAAAAATCCATAGGCGCTGCATCAAGCAACTTCATCGGTATGGCTTCGTATGGAATAGCATGAATATTCTTTTACTTCTCCAGCTGCTGGAGGTCTTCCACTGCTGAACGGTTACTTGGTAGAAGCGGCTTGTATACATCTGACCTATGTATCGTTTCCAGATGGAGGTCTTTCTTGATTATGTTACACAGTGTTACCTTAGACGCATGGGCGACTTTTGTTACTGACCTTTATCTTCATGGATTATCACTTATTTCAAGACGCCGCACTTTGCTTACCACGGCTGGGGTACGACTTGTTGATGTCTCTTTCTGGATGTTCCCGGTGTCCCAAGTTAATCCATATTCCCTTGTACAAAGGATAGCACAATCTAGATAATTCTAAATTTCCAATCTGAACATCTTTTTATTATCTAAATATATGAATATTTTGTGTCGGAAAGGGTTGTTACACAATTTTCCCCAAAGCGATCTATTTTCGGCAGCATCACACTACATAGTGTCCAAATGTAGTTTCGATACACGCTCTTCCACCACGTCTTTATATCGGCTGTAATTGTCACATGGCTTGCTGATTTGCATATTCAAAATTGTGAATATAACGTACACATATCTCTCTTAACACATTTTAGACTCCTTATTCAGACGTGTTTTAGCCACCCATCTTATTCAAGCTCATTTCGCAATTTCATGTTTTACTAAACTTAGAGAATTCTAATTTTACAGTCAAAGAAATCAGTAGTTGAAACGTACTGGTTTTGCAACTATATAAAGTTAATTATAGAAGTTAATGTTATTTTCAGCTAGTTTTCACACCACTTGATACGCATTACACTAATATATGAGAAAAGAGAAAAGGATTCAACTCTACGTTAATGACACTTGGAGAACACGTAGAATCACAAAGAGGGCTTAAAACAGTTAACGAAATCCAATAATATGAACTCGCTGGATATAAAGATCAGCCTTGTGGTGTTAAGTGGCACATCTTTTGACAACACAGAAATGTGCATTTTGTGCTGTTGTGGTAAAATGTGACATAGTGTGTAGCATGTATAACGAAAATTTATTTATAAATTGTAACGTTATCGAATAAACTTCTTTATCATCGACCTAAAGGGTAAGTGAGACTTGATATTACTCGAAACTACATAGTTTCCAGCTGGTTATGACAGGAAGATTGTTGAGTCATGTAATCTGGCATACTCCATATTGTAACCAGATGAGTGTTCTTCACTAACGCTATAGTAGATTTATAACGACACATGGAAATAAATGTAAATAAGATCACTTGATCACTTAGTTTATTATTCAAATATTTCAAGTATTTGAAGACGTCAGAACAAGTATTTGTAATTCAAACGACTATCGATCTAAATAAGGATTTAATATGATTAAAACTGTTCTTATTTGTGTTTATGTATCATTTAAGTAGATTGACAAAGCAATATGTTGACACATATTACGACATCAAAAATCAGCCGCCCCCTGGTGGGAAAGTCTACGGGCTTACACCGTTAAAATCCGGGATTCGGATCCCCATACTGAGCACAGCAGATAGCCGAATGCGACTTTGATCTAAAGGAAACGAACAAAGAGAAGTCAACCGTATATTTAGTCATTATGATTAACAAAGAGAAGTCAACCGTATATTTAGCCATTATGATTAACAAAGAGAAGTCAACCGTATATTTAGCTATTATGGTTATAGTTTAGTGAACTACAACCGTCTGAAATTTATCCTATTGGTTTGTTCTTTAAAATACGTTATTTTTATTATCCTAAGGTTATTTTACACACAAACGCAGACAATATAAAATAAATAAATATATATCCGGATTTAAACAATCGTTTTCTAACAATAACAGTTCGTTTAATCTATTATTAATTATAGTTATGTTTGCTTTCTAAAACGTACATGTAATAACGCTTTTAGCATTTCACAATCCTCCCAATACACCGTGATAGAGGATTTTACAGGTATTCTCTAGGTTTAGAATTTTCACCCAAAACTACACAAAGGACTATCTGCGCATGACAACTGTTGAGCTACTCTTGTCTTATCCAAAAGTAGGATTTGACCGTCACTCTTAAAGTGAGAACTATACTTTTGCAACAACGAGGCCCTCGAACTAGTAACCCTTGAATTCACAGTACAAACAAGTTAACCACTAAACCACACAAGGCTTTCAGATCAGATATCTGCACGAATTTTTTATGGAAAAACGTTTTTACAAACATTTCTTGGGCTTGCTTTTAAAATAATATTTAAAGTTTAATGTCAGTTAATAAAAAATTAAACTTTTTACTTTTCAGATTGACCATTATGAACTTAATTCCAAAAAAAAGGACACGCAATAAGAGTGCGGTAAGTCAGATCATATGTTCAATTTTAATTAATGGTTAGTTAATCATGGAAAACTACCTTTTTTCATGCTACAGCCTTGGAGACAAAACTATAGTTTTAAAACTCTTATATCACGAAAATGAACACTATTCATAAATAATTAATCTCTTTTTTTAGGTTCATTTATATTATATACACAAAACCGCGCCCTTTGTCACTGCTTCAAAATATTTTGGAGACCTTCTGTCTGTTAATAGGTACAAACATAATGTAGTGTTTTCAAAACTATGACGTTCATTACTTGTAAAAATAGAAATAATTGATTCATAAAACTTTCAAATAGAATCAAATATAGTTTGTATTCAATATATTCACTATGTATAGATATTTTGTGATTAAAGTTTTACACCTAATCATCTCTTTATGTCATGTTCGTCTCGAGTTATATCTATACCATAGGAATGATGAGTACGTAGCATAAGTAACACAGTTATCAATTAATGTCTCAATACTCCATTCGGGAAACTTTTTAAAGTTTTAAAAAAAATATTTTGTAATCCCATTTTATCACCTAATCATAATATTATATCATGCTCTTCTTCAGTTACATCTATACCACAGAAATGAAGAGTACGTTAATTTAGTAACACAGTTATCAATTAATATTTTAATGCTCCATTTGGGAAACTTCATAGCATTTATTTTTTATAACAGTTTGGTGCTACAGATTTGTTAGTAGATGCTAAGGACTTAATGTAGTCCTAGCTTCTTTCTAGCTCTCTGGTAGTCCGTAAGGGAAAATCGCAATTGTATTTTGAGGTATTTCTAACTTACTAAGCTTTACATCCTACTATGATAAACTTAAAATTTAAGCTATGATCGAAAAAACACATAACCTTTGAAATATAAACAAGAATAATTAAAGAATAACGTGGTTTTCTGGTGAGCTCTGCCTACTTAGATTTACTGTCTAACGTCATCAGTTTAGTTGTGTTATATGTGTTGAGGGGAAATGTGATATGGTGTTGAAACTGAAATGTTCCAGTTGGTGTGGACTGGTGGAGCAAAAAGTCTTCTTTTAACTTAATTATTTTTTGGCATTCTGCAACCTTTAAGGATTTTTTCATTGGCCTCAGCTAAGAATGTTGTCGATGTAATAGTTATTTTGGGCTACGGCGAATTTTTTAGGATATAATTGTCTTGTATTGTCATTTTTGTCATTTTATTCTTTTACTTTTAATTTTTCCAGTTTTTCCAATATGTGAATCTCCATAAGAGACTTTGTAGCAACATTATTTGTCTTTTTTCAATTCTAACTTTTAAGTGAACTTTAAACCTAAATTTTGGGACTGAACCTCCTTACTTTGTTGCTTAATATCAGTACATATGGTAGAGCGATGATAAAAGAATGAAACAAATCGTAGAAATAACTATTGAATTGAAAGATTTAGTCTATTTGGTGTTGTTTTGTATCTTTCTTTCAGGCGCAAAGTTTTGCTGAACAGTTGAAAAGCAACTGATTTTTCCATATTTGAAAACCTCAGCATAAATACCGAAAATAGTCTACTCTTGTAATCCAGGTGGACGCAGCTCATAAAACCGCAAGTCAACTTCACTCTGATCTGCCTAAAATTCCTTTAAAACAAGACATCTAGAACATTTATTGGCCACCAATTTGAAAACTATTATAACCACTAAAAATATGAAGTTTCCAGATACACAAGAACCCCTAAACGTTCCTGAAAATATGCACAGATCTCCACGTTATCACATAGTGTCTGCACCCAAATTTCTAGCCTCTCTCCTTTCATACAAAATTAACAAAATCCTGAAATATATTATTCAAAACATTCAGCTAAGCAGATAAAGAGGATAACCGACAGTTTCTCAAGTAACTATGGAAAAGACAGATCAAATCAAGATTTTTATTTTACCTAACGAATATTTCAAAGTGACTTATGTAAACCTCGGGACAAACCATATAACAACTCCACAGACTGATAACAAATAACTAACAAGTTCAATATGTAGCACAATTTTTTACTCAAAAAGAAAAAAAACGTAGCGAACTTTGCTACGTTTCAAAGAGAAATTCCTTCATGGGACATAACTTCCACTTTAGAAGACGTCTTCCAGAAACGAACAGAAAATGCAAACCTTCATTAACAGCAAAATGTTTCCTGTGTAAATCTTCCTGCAGACAAAGGAAACAAAACCTCTATAGTAAACACTGTAGACTAGCACAAAAACTGCACATCATCACCGTCGAGAACGGCTCATATAAAATCCTGAAGAAATATGCAACTGACAATATAAAACAAACTATCAACAAATTGGTCAAAAATTCAAACCAGATGAATTCAGAAAACTTCCCTCAAACGGGTACAAAAATTCTACACTTGTGCCTCGAAATGATTGCGTTGAATTAGTCCTATATATGTTCTAAGCCAAGTTATATAAAAAGTTGTAACCTCAAGCGTTGTAAATCTATCTATCACAATATCCGACAGTAATCTTCACCTATAATATCATCCATAAACTGTTTATTTATACTTATTGTTCACCATATCATTTGTATGGGAATGTAAAAGAACAAATAAATTCCAAACGTTTCAGATAATCAGTTTTATCATCGGTAAATGTAAGGGCTTGTAACACTAAAAATCGGGTTTCGATAGCCGTGGTGGGCAGAGTACAGATAATTCATCGTGTATCATTGCGCTTAACAAAAAAATCACTTATAGGGTTGGTAAGAAATGAATTTGACATAGGTGAAGTAGGGACAATACTGAACGAAAGACAACCTCGAGCACTGCAATTTCAAACAAACTATGACAGATGACGCTGCAGTGTCTCTAAAATGATTGAAGGGATATTTTGTAGGTGTTTTAGGTCAAAATCTTCTCTCTCGCTCGTGTCTCAGTCAGCGGAGACACACCAAAAGAACGGTAGGTGGAACCAGTCCTGTAAGAAAATATCGTGTTTGATAAGCTCCCAGTGGTACATTACAACTCCTAAACTGTTTCAAGTTAATAGTTTCATATATAGAGAATTCACTTCTAATTAATGCGCAATTCCACCTGTGGCAACGTTTAGTGTTTGGGCTGGAAGCCACCATTACTAAAGCGTGATTGTTTGGGTAATTGTTTGCTCGGCATTATCCCACGATTGATTGTTGTGTGATAACAACGACACTGAATATTATAAATGGTAGCAATAGAAACAAAACATTATAAATCCAAGCGTAAACCAGGCCTAAGCATCGAACAATGCACTGAATGAACAACTATATTTGACATTTTACCACATTCTAGACTTATGCTAACTTCCACCGAAAGAATAAAAAATACAAGGAAAGTCAGGAAAAAAGCAGCACTCTGGATTGCTCACTACCTCTTCAATGAAAGCTGTATTAACAGAAAAAATATTTTATTTTTGAAATTTCGCGCGAAGCTACTTGAGGGTTACTTGCGCTAGACGTCCCTAATTTAGAGGTAATAGACTAGACGACAGGCAGCCAGTCAACACTTGGACTACGCTTTTATCATCAAAAAGTAGAATTGACTGTCACATTATAACGACCCTACAGCTGAAAGGGTGATCATGTTCGGTAACAAGATTCGAACTTGCGCCCCGCTAACAGAAACAAAGAATGGAAGAAAAAACTTCATAAAATCAAAAACGTTATTTGCGTATACATAAAAAAAACAATGGAACCTATTTTTAAATATGGCTAAAACCAAATAATGGACACGTGTTTCAAAACAACAAAAAGGAGGCAGCAATTACAATGGTAAAGCATCAACCACAAGTCGAATCAGAAAAAAAAAATGGAAGAAAAAATTTCATGGTTCATGTTCAGTTGCGTCAAAAAATTAATTTCGCACTTTGGGCTCACCAGTCGGTCAAACAAAAGTAGCCTAAGAGTTAACAATGTTGACAAGCTGCCTTCCTTCTAGTCTGTCAGTTTCAAATCACATGGACAGGTAGGCCTTTTTTGTAGATTTGCGCGAAAATTCTAAACAAGCATACATGCTTTGGTCATCCCTAGGGACTTTAAAATAAAATAGCCAAAGAGGATATTCGTAGAAAAACAAGAACATTATAAAACCGACTTCTATAGATAATTCGGTCTTGAAAAAGGACTCGTTTTTTCTTAGATGAATATGCAAATAAATGTAATACTTAACTCAAACTGAATAAGGCTCTGATACATCGTTCTTTCATGGGAAAATTAGATGTTCACTCTAGCGTTGGTCGCCTGGTTACTCGTTACTTGATTGTACTGAGATTGAGTTGATTGAACCATAGGAAGAACCACACGTAGCGAGTCACATTCAGCTTATCTATCTAGCTATCGATGTAGATTGATACATATTAGAAATAACTTTGGAAATCAACCTGTCTTCAATAGTTTATCATAATGCCTTTTTTGTAGAAGAATTGTAAACCTTTTATGTGTCAAATTTCCTTACTAACCAAATGAAGATAGTCTTGTGTTCATATAGACTCAAGTTAGATGATTACTTTGATATTGAAGAGTCATAGCACGACATAAGAAAAATAAACCTGAATATGCTCAGTCACTTCTTTTGTAGATCACTTAGGAATAATAACTTCAACATTTCAAGAAGAAATTGTCTCTTACGTGAAAACACTTTTTAAAACAGCATGATTTGTTTTCCGTTTAGGAAAATTTGGCGATCCTATTTATGTACTGTGGGGTTTGAGAAAATTCTGAGCTTTATACACCAATACAATGCCATTATAAGTCAAGTTAGTATTTGAATGAAGTTACGCTGTTAAGATTTAAAGAAGGTAACTAGTAAACTAATGTATGTTCTTATAAAATAAACAGTTTGAATAAAATAGCGTTTAAACTATGATATCAAGCTGCATTACAACGTATTTCTGTTAGCTATTACCTAGAATCTATTTAGTTTCTTGAGCCAAAAAAAATAGAAATAAGTAAATAAGATGAAATGAAGAAAATACCCGTTCCAAGCAGAAATGTGATTTTCCTAATAAAAGCGAAACATTCCAAATAACAGCGTGGATAAATTTTAAATATTTTGAGGCACTTTATTAAAGAAAAAGATATATACAAAAGCAGTTAAGTATCTCTGAGATTTCCCTAATTATTTGTTTCTTTTCACATTTTTCGCATGTCAAAACCTAAACCAGGTTATTCTACTTATTGCTCAAATCTTATAAATTCAAATTATCTCACTATAAATATTTTTCAATGAATTAAGGATTAAACTCTTTATCATTCATTTTCATGTTGAGTCTGCCTATAGTGTAAAAAAAGCATTAGATACTAGGATATCAAATTTTGAATTATGGGGAAGAGTTAATTAATTGACATAAACAGGTGATTAACTATCCAAGAGAATTTACGTAAATGCTAATATATATTTATTTGGTTTATGTGGGATATGCAAGAGTTTGTTTGTTTTGAATTTCGCGCAAAGCTACTCGAGGACTATCTGCGCTAGCCGTCCCTAATTTAGCAGTGTAAGACTAGAAGGAATGCAGCTAGTCATCACTACCCACCGCCAACTCTTGGGCTACTCTTTTACCAACGAATAGTGGGATGGACGGTCACATTATAACGCCCCCACGGCTGAAAGGGCGAGCATGTTTGGTGGGACGGTTACTCGAGCCCGCGACCCTCAGATTGCGAGTCGAGCGCCCTAACCACCTGGCCATGATATGCAAGAGAAGAGATAATAACACTGTGTATTTTACAGCCAGTAAGCCACGGCAAAATACTTGTAATAATCGCCTTATTCTACTTCGGAAATAGGTGGAAATGACGTCAAGAATTAATTGTAATAAAAAGCATGAATTATGACAAACGTGTCACGTAATTTTGCAATTATCGAAATGGTTTAATATTCATCGTTGAAAAAAAAAACACAGTAAAAAATAATCTTAGTACTCCTGCTTTCCAATACTGGTCTATTAATTTTACGGAACATTTTTCTTTAGTACGTGAAATGGCAGTGGTGATATCACGAGAGTTGTGTGCAAATGGAACATTAACTGTAGAGACAACCGAGAGATCAACTACTTAAGCAGGCTGTATGTATACCCAAAGATTTTTTTTATTCCCCTATCCTTTAAAACGTTATGTGTATAATGTAGTGTTTTAAAGTAATGTGCTAACATGGGATGTCATTTTCGGAACATGCTTTTCAACTTAATGGAGATATAGTTCGGAATATTTGTCAATAAAATAACATATTTATCACATTACTTATCCAACTTGGCAAACTTTTCTTTGATTGATATTTCGCTAAGTAACAATATAAAATAAGATATACAGAGGTGCCTCTAAACAGTAGCTCGAGACACCTTTGTTATTCTGTACTATTCTTATGGTATTATATTATATTTTCAACTTAAAATATTACATCTCAACATTTATAGTAGGTAAATTGTAATGCTAATTAAAATACATCTCTACGCTTCCAGTTTTATTTGTCCTTGATGTATATCATGATTGTAACTTCTCTTACCTTTTTAGTAGGGGGGGGGGCAGTCTGTATCAAAAGATTTTTAACAGTGTTAAGCTTCTAGCCCTTGATGTATTTCTCTTCTGAACATCAGTCATATGAATTAATTCCTTAACCTTTTTCTTTTATTCATAAATCAACACATCGTATTTACAGAAAAGTCTCAATATCAACATCCATTTTAGAACCTGGTTTAACATGTACGTCATCAAATGGGGTAGTCTTCTAGACTAATAATATATTAGTTCGTCTCGTGGTCTGCGACTACTTTTGTTTGGATACATTTTATAGCCTGCAAGGAAAAGGTTTTTGTTTCGATTACATAGGATTATATAATTAGTTTTCGAAAACACCTGCTACCATTTTATACGTAAAGTTTTGGCGTTTCACTGTCCAACTGCAGCTTATATTACTTTTACAACGTCGTTTTATCATACTAGTGCCACTTTTAATGATAATTTAGTGAAATCTGTAGTACTTAGAACTAAAATACATGGGATTTTTTATGTTTGATGTTTTCAAACACTAAATAACTATAATTAACAACATTTTTGTTGAAAAGTTATTGATAACACACAAGACAAAAAGAAAACTGCTAATTCGTAATTCGCTGAATTGCACATGATAGAAATTTAGCGTACAAAACAACCAAATGTATTGTATTTAGCGGTATGCTTTTTGTTTGTTTTTAATAATGATGAATTCACATTTAAACCATGTTCCTATGGCATGCAATTACCATAACAGGCCATTAAATAAGGGTAAGGTTAAAGAAAACAATATTTACAAAGAAGGAACACACTGAGTCTGTGTAAACAATGTTTACGAGAAAGGAAGACACTGAATCTGTGTAAACAATGTTTACAGGGAAGGAAGGAAGACACTGAGTCTGTGTAAACAATGTTTACAAGGAAGGAAGGAAGACACTGAATCTGTGCAAACAATGTTTACAAAGAAGGAAGGAAGACACTGAATCTGTGCAAACAATGTTTACAAGAAAGGAAGGAAGACACTGAATCTGCGCAAACAATGTTTACAATGAAGGAAGGAAGACACTGAATCTGTGCAAACAATGTTTACAAGGAAGGAAGGAAGACACTAAATCTGTGTAGCTTCTTTTCTGTCGTTCTTTATATAAAAGGCAAACTTCGTTACTAAAGTTTGTATTTTTTCAACTCCTAGTTTATGTAAGCTCTTATAAAATGCCTCGAAACTGTAATTTAATTGCCTTGAAAGAAGCCATAGGCATCCAATTTCAAGATAAAGTAATCATGTAGATACTGAAATCAAACTAAATCTAATGATTCTACTCTTGTGTTTGTCATTAGCTTTAGATGTTTCCTCCTGAACGTTACTACAGATTCCCTTAAAATTGAAATCAAAAATGCCAATTGTTTTTCAAGGAAAAATAACACTGTAGAACACTACAGCGCTCTCTACATGATATTTTAGGGCTTATCAAATATTTCAACACAAATTAATTAATCCGAAGGATAAAACTTAAAATAGGAAATAATAGAAAACCTAAAACATATATGTACATAAAAATATTAGTATTATCACTAGATATAAACATCGAGTACTACAGCAAAATATTAAACGTTCTAATGTCAAAATTTTGACCATAAGATACTGGTAGAAATTACAATTAGGCACAAACTCTTATAAGATAAACTTTTCTAATTTAATGGTGTACAAAACACAAGGCTTCACTATAAGCAACGATATTTCAGGTTTTAACGAATAGCAATAGAAAGTTCAGTTTATTCACCAATATTTCGCTACCTGTTATCTAATGGTACAGAAAGCTGTTTCTAACGTATGATCACAAATATTTTTCATTTTTTCTACTTGTATTTCTGACGAACATCATTTCCTTGCCTTTAATTCATGTTTTCCGCTGTATTTTCCACGTTCGAACGAATGATACCATCCTTCTTGGTGTTTGAGGAAAGCGCTTTCGTTATGTAAGGTTTAAAAAATCAACTTATCAGTGGTTCTTAAAAGTAATAGATTTTTATGCGGTAGAATATCAAGAACTTTCCTGAAAGTTCTGGGAATTGGCCTTAGGGACTAGATATAAGCATTATGTTCGTTTACAATAGATATGATTTTTGATACACAAAACAGATACGAGTAATAATCCCAACAACTAATAATTCAAGGAAACAGGCACTGATTTCGTTATAACACATGTACAGTAAATAGTAATTATTTCAAGGAAACAGGCTCTGATTTCGTTAGAAAACTTGTACACTAGACACTAATTATTTCAATGAAACAGGTTTTGGTTCTCCTGGAACACATATAGATTAAACAATAATTATTTCTCTTGGTGCAATAATTTCTTCTAAAACTAGAAATTCAGTTATCAAAGTGTTCATCCTAGCTTGCAAACAGCCATTTATGTAGACATAAATTTGTTCTTTATCTCAGGAACTGCTAGTAATAAATGGAATATTATTATAAGATACAGTTTCGTTACTGTCACAAAATGGATATTTATCCGTTAAGAAAATGAAAATCCAGATATTTGTTTTATAATAAACATTCTTACTGTAAATCATCAGTTAGTGCTGTTCCAGTCCGAACATTCTATCATAATTACGTATGAATGTCTTGTTTTGTTGTTCTTTGCACTGCAGTCTTGTTTTAAGTTTAACAATTTATCTGGTGATGTTTATACAGGTATAGTAGGCGTAGTAGGTTTGAAATTTTTAATGGACTTCAACTGCCTGTTGAATGAAAAGGGGACGACGTTTCGGTTTCTATGTTGATTCCTTCCGAAAAGTCATCTCATTTTCGTTCGTTAAAGTTCTCAAAGCACGCTAATGATTTCACGAATGTTTTATAATCTATTTGAATAAAGTGTAAACTATAATAATAAAGTGAAATGATAATATCATGCGCTCCAATGATGTTCCAGTTTCAGTATTTTTTGCTTCAATATAGAGAAATCTGGTATTGTGAAGGAATTAAACCACAATTCAAGAAACCCAATATTGTGGGCGTTTTTGGAAGGTAAACTTTTTTTACAATTTTAGAAAGTGCCGAATGCGTCGTTTGTTTGAATCGTGATTTATCTATTTTTTACCCTTCTATAAATAGTTTTTATAACAAAATATGCGAAACGATACCCGTGTCAAAACAGGAATTACTGTGTAACGATTAGTTATAGACATAATGTTGTAGCTGTCCACAATGACCACATTGCAGCATAAGCAAGTAATATGACTGTTCTTTCCCGAATCAAATTATAAATTTGCTATGAACTTATTAACATAGAATATTGTATATATATATACTAATCCTGCATCGGGAAGCTCCCTTTCTATACATCTAAGAAAGGATAATAATGAGTGTGATACAGACCTGGTTTAAGGTGGTTTGGAATATTCCATTACAAAACTATGCAATAATAATAGTTGATTTTATAGATAATTTTATTTCTTTTCAGTGTAGTGGTTGAATATCAATGATAAAAATTTATGTAAAATCTATAGGAAATGTTTTTCCCGCTATTATTCAAGTCTGAATTATCGTTCTATTTGTTTCAAAAAATATTTGTTTAAACGGAGAAAGTAAAATGAAAGAGCTTTTCTTAAAACTGAGCCAAAACAAAACTTATTATTCCATGGTAATAATAAAGGCTTGAATATATTTAACATTACTTTTTGAATACTTATATTAAGGGACGGACATGACCTAGTGGTTAATGCGTCGGACTGCGGATCAAAGAGTCCAGATTCAAGACATGAAGCTAGTGAACACGCTTCGCACTTTCAGCTGCGTACGTCTTATAGAAGTGACAGTCAACCACGTTATATTCAGTTTAAAGAACTATACAAAGTTCTTGTGGTGGTAGGCGGCTTCATTCCCTTTCGTCAAAAATTCTAAGTTAAGGACGACTATACCTGAATTCTTTAGGGTTTCTGACATGGTCGTTTAGCGTACGTGCGCATAAGTTGTCGTTCAAATGAAAATACCAATTTATATTCGATTTGTAGCGACTTTAGTATACCAGCCCTAAACGAGAATCAAATGGTTTTCAGTTACGTATGTCTGTCTTGACGATACCTTCGTTCTTTGTCATTGTTTTATATTAAATAAAATATCGCATTTGATTCGACCTCCTCGATAACATTCAATAACATAATGACGTGCAATGTTACCTTGGTTACCTAGCGACTTGGTTGTTTCGAAACATGGGTTGATGTATTTCGTAGATGTTTGAAAGGTACTTTGCAGAACCAATAAGAATTCTTCGTAAGCAAAATGTTTAGATGTACATCGACATATACATATTTATAAAATATTAGGCTAATCTCTTCAAAAGTCTACATAAAAACTGAAAATTACATCATACGCAAACTTGAAACTGTAAATTTGTTACTTATAATTGACGTCTTAACATTTTGAAGCAGAAATGAAGAAATATTTAACAGATATTAGGAGTCTGTCTAGTAAAACCCGCAAGACTAAATGTTTGGAGACCAAGATTGACGTTATAATACAGGTAAATCTTCAAAACATTCTGAACATTAATTTTGTTTATTCAGAAACTGATAAGAAAAAAATCAAAACTGTTTCTCTACTTCAACTGTTAGATGGTTTTGAAATACGACAAAATTAAAGAATTTAAACAAGAAATTATTGTATTTACATGTAAAGAGTCATTAATCAGGTCAACAACTACTACTCCAGCACGTATGCGTTTAATCCAAACTAGTTAACGAGGGTTAATGTAGAACAAAGTGTGAGAACAAAATGATCTGCGGTTTCCCTTTAAAATATTTAACAAAAAATCCTTCCTAAGCTGAAGCTAACTTAATACTAGATTTACCTTACAAAATAACGTTTTTCGAACAACAGTACATAATAATATCACATTAAAAAGAGAACGTTGTAGGATTTATATCAGTGTATAGGAAGTTAGATGCAAGCTATTTAGTAGTAATAAAGTTTCCTCCAAAAACAAAACCAATCACATGCCTGGAGATGAGAGTTTCTATATAAGAAAAATCTACATGAAATGTATAAGGTTTAGTTAAGTTAATCATATCATAAAGAATTGTAATCCAAACTCCAATTGAACAAATAGAGTTAAAAAACTTATTTTATATTATATTATAGAATATTTTAATAACTACTATTTTCTTTTTACAATTTTTGTGGGGTATTTATATATGTAGTATTTTTCACGTTTTCTATTCATTGTTTCAGTCAATATCATTTGTTTGTAATCATACGATGTCAAATGGTTCCAAATTTTAAATCCTATTCTCATGCTTTTGACTTTGGATGTATAAAGTACAAAGATATATCCTAACTTTGCTACTATATATATTATCAAAAAGCAGATCTTAGATAAAAGCACTGTACAACACGCACACCTTGAACAATACATAAAAGCACTGTACAACACGCACACCTTGAACAATACATTGACATCATATTCACTTGGACCGCCGACAGCGAATCTTTTCAAAATTTCTTTTCACTTGCTAATTTTTATTTTACAAAACATTTAAGTTCACGCTTCCCAACCCTCCAATATTAAACGAAATATGCCCTACAGTCAAGCCCTGCGTATCAATAACATTTGTACGGAAATAATTACAAAATGCATACAGAAATGTTAAGTAAAGCAATGATACAAACAGGCTATAAAGACTCAGATTGAAAAAGCCAACAACGCTCAATAAGAAGTCGTCCGTAAATAGGCTGACGTATCTAATATAATTCCTCTTGTAATAACACACCATCCGAGACTCCTAAACATCCCACGTATTCAAAAAATAATAAAACTCTGTTCACGTCAATTTTATGACCTTTAAAACAGTTTTTCTCCGTAATTTCTGTTGTTTGCTTTCAGAAAAATAAAAATTTCGCATGTTTTCTGGTTAATACTACACATTAAACTACACACTTCCGCAGAATAGTTGCTGATCTTATAATAGGGTTCGCTGCCAAACTTGCAAGTTCATGAAAACACTAACATTTTCTCTGGCAAACACAAATAAAAACAATACAAGAATTATGAAAGATCACTCTTATTACACAGAACACATCCACCTCATACAGTGTAAAAAAATGTAACTATCAGTATGTTGGACAAACCTAAACACCAGCAGAGAAGGTTTTAAACAACCGCAAATATTCAGTTAACACACATAAACAAGATGCCTTCTTCGTGCTCAACACTTCAATCAATCTGACAATTCTATCAATTACACCGTTATCTCAGGTGTCGAAACTCGATTACTCTAAAGCAGATAGAGAGATGAATGCAGCTTGCTTTATTCCCGCTGTTAATATTAGATCGTCAAGAAATTAATGTCGCTTTTTCTAGATGAAAAACCTGAACAACTTATTTATCAAAACACTTACTAAATGAAAAAAGTCTCCATTCTTATCGATGACGCTTTTCTATCTTACAATCAGGTTGTTAACGTCCTGATTAAAGAAATCACTTGGCTTTAAAGCAAAAAACATGTCGATGTCCTCTTTAAAACCTTCCATATTTGCATACATTTTCCCATTAAGAAAACACGCTTAATATTCACATAATATTTGTGAATTAGTTACAATTAAATAATGTCTTTTTATTATTTTTTGTACCAGGGTTTTTACGTTATGCAATATATTTTGATTCCAATATAGTTTTTACTATATATATAGTTTTATCGATGTTTGTCAATGTCCTCTTTAAAACCTTCCATGTTTTCATACGTTTTCCCATTAAGATGGTGTTGCAGCGAACGAAAAAGATGGCAATCTGATAGTGCCATATCAGGAGAATATGGTTGGTGGGACAGAACTTCCCAACCCAACTCCATAATCGTGTGTTGCGTCAAACGTGCCACATGTGGACGTGCATTGTCGTGAAGGAGAACACCTATCTGACTGACAAGTGAAGGGCTTGATTTAAACGTTCCAGTTGCTAACTGTAGATCTCTGCATTGACAGTTCGCTGTGGATTGCGGAGTTCAAAATGAATTATTCCTTTGATGTTCCACCAAATGCAAAGCATCACTTTCTGCGGATGGAGTCCAGGTTTTGGGATCGTAAGTGATTTTTGTCTAGGACTCAGCCATTGTTTTTGGCGTTCAATATACGCATAGAAAATCTATTTTTTCATCACTGGTGACAATTCTGTCCAAAAATGGTTCACGCGCATTACGTGCCAGAAGAGACGAAGCAACGTTTACACGTTGGAAACGATG
>NW_013665815.1:729108-743115 GCF_000517525.1 Limulus polyphemus | reverse complement strand
GGCCTCAGCCATCACAGTTTTTAAGGCTAAAGTCACCTGAACTGAATTTGCTGAACCATCGTTGACACGAACGCTCAAAACATTTCCATAAACTCTTTGATATTCTTTGTGGCTACAGAGGTATTGTTTCCCTTCTTGTATTGAAACAGCATTACATGCAGAATGTAATCTCGTCGTGTACCATCACTATAAAGGATTATAGTATATTAAACTTTACACAATGTATAGGCTACACTAACGTGACGTTTAGGCCGTTCGTTTAACTATTACATGTGATGTACGTTTTTTGGAGGGTGGTTAATGAAAGTGTTCCAAAACGCGACATTGATTTCTTGACGACCTAATACTTTTAACTCTTATGGGATTACCCTTGATTCTTGTATCGATGATATTCGACCTTTAACGTCACCTAGCTCTTTCAGTTAAACAATAAGTTTTATATTTCTTCTTGCAACTTTTTAGTTGCTACCTTTATCTGTCTATTGATTATTTTGGAACTTTTATATTCAGTTAGATTTCTGACATTTTAATAATTATATTTTTTGCTTGTTTTTATATTTTTACTTTATTAGTTTCACTTAATATACTTTTACATAATATTTATTTGTCTCCAATGTTCTACTGTTTCACATTCGTATTTCTTTTGTACTGAGCAAAAGATAACGCAATAAAAAAGTAAATACATATAGAAAAATAAAATAAATAATAATGATAATTTACTCTTTGTGTTTCTAGAATTGTCTTCAACTCTGAATTAAATTAATTAATTAACTCTTATAAATTGGAATTGTTCGGAACGTGAGAATAATGTTTGTCGGAAATCTCGATTTAGTTTGAAATTGTCTTGGTTACAGAAACTTTCTCTTTTTTTATTATTTCTCGTTTTTACATTATGCAATATATTTTGATTTCAATATGCAATATTGTATTATTTATTTCCAATGTTATTACATTCATCAGTATTGTTATACTACGTCAACTATCACTGTTTAACGAACACTTGGGTAATTGTTTTCACAACGTAATGTGTAGCTCTGATTTAAAACAACAAGTTTTTATATTCACAGCTGGTCCAGCTGATTCTTTTTGATGTTGTTAGTTTGAATGGTTCCATGGCAGATCCAAATAATTGCCAAGGAAACAGAGTGAGACAATATTTTGTTAATCTCAGGTTTTATCGTTCTAAGAAATATTTTATTAACATTTGTGTTTGTTTGTTTGGTTTTTCACTATAAATCTGTATTCTTGTTTTATTATCTGTGTGTTATAAAAATCTATAATATCTTTGGTTTTTAATAAACAAGTTGAAAATTCGACCAAAGAATATACGTGCTCAAGAAAGACGACAGCGGTGTCTGTCTCTAATGGCTCCATCTAACGGCAACCTTGTGTAAATATGCACATGTCAGCCAATACGGGAGAGTTTTTTGTTTTTAATTATTTGAATGCTTTGTAGGCTTATTCCTTACAGTGTGAATCTTTCGGTTCAGTTTTGTTGAAATACAGTACTCTTGTTCTCCTGGTGAAGCCATAATGAAGAAATGTTGAGATAACCAAAACGAATTAAGTTTTATTTTTTGAAGCATAGTCGTGTATAATTGTTTTAAATAAAAACATCCGTATCAGATCAGTATGCTGCTTGTGATAATAGAACGGATAAAAAAAAAGGCAAGTATTTATAATCAAGACAATTTCAAGCTGAAAATAAGGCTTATGACAAAGACAACACATATTATTGTCACTCTCTGGATAATTCCAATGTATAGTAAGATAAGCTTAGTGTAGAAGCGTAATATGTTCAAAATAAATTTGACACTTATCAGACAAAAGCAGATTTCAGCTTTAATAAAGTCATAAAATAATCCGTGAAATTGTTTGTAATCTGATAATGTCTGCTTTTCTGAATAACAATGATTCTAACCATGTAATCAAACCACGGATTTCTCACTGAGTTATAGCGGTTTCGTGAATTTTCACCGCTCATCATCAACCTTAGAAAAAATGAAATCGAAAGAATAAGACTAAGCTTCATATAGTAATGGAGTGTATATTATATATATGGTATATAATGGAGTGTATATTATATATATATGTTATATAATGGAGTGTATATTATATATATGGTATATAATGGAGTGTATATTATATATATATGTTATATAATGGAGTGTATATTATATATATGGTATATAATTGTGTCTGTGTGTCTTTTGAAATGTCTTCTACTCGTACAGAAATCCTATATTTACAAAGGAATTTCAAGAAATGTAGCATTGATGATACTCATTTATTATTTTAAATTAGTTAGCCAGACAAGCTGTTTAAATTACTAAAATAAAAAATTGAAACCAATCTATCATTCGATTTACAACTTGTCACTGACTGAGTAATACCGCTTATTATTAAGATGAATAGACCGTATAGTAAAAATGTACGATTCACCAAATTGTGAATCTGAAGATACAAAGTTCGCAACATTTCTACAAAAATGCGTTCCTCACTTTGAGGAGGTGGGTGCGCTATAAGACTGACATTCAAAATCTCATTGTTCGTTCAGACAAAATTAGCCCAAGAGTTTCCAGTGTTTGTTATTAACTAGTTATTTCTCTTGAGTTATTAGAGACGGCTAAGCGCATATGGCTCTTGTGTAACTTTGCGCGAAATTCTGAAACACAGGAGCAAGCTTCTTCAAACACAATGATACTACACAGGAACTACATCTTATAAATAATTTGTTAATTAGAATTGAATACATCTGTATGTTACATATTTAGTTTTAATTTTTTAGCATTTAAATACCATGTATTTCAAAATGGTTTATCCAAGTTAAACTACCATCAACATATTAATGCAGTTTCTTCTTTTCGATGTTAAAAATACAGCAAATACACAAGGTGTTCCTTAGTATACGACAGACTGGCTTAAAACTTATCATAATTATTTCACTAGTCCTGGAATATAGGAATTGAAAATTATTTATCTTAAGGTAGCCCCTAGCGATATTATTAGCAAATTAATGAAAATATAATGATAATAATCCTACTAGAGCTGAAATTACCTTAATAATTACAGCACCTAAAGTAATTGTATGCATGTTACAAGTTTGTTACTCATAACAATTAACATGAATGGGAACAGCAGCGCCAACACTGAAAATGACCTTCTCAGTAAATGGGCAAACACTGTGGAGCTGTGAAACGGATCCTGATTGTTTGCTCAAGAGCGTATTGCGATTAACGAAAATTATTTCTCTCTAGCTATGCTGATACTAACATTTGTTTGCAAAGAACTTCTGTATGTATCGTTTTTTCAAACGTGTTTATATAATATATACGCCTGGATACACTGTGGATAGTGTAACTTATTCAAGTATTCAAACAATAGCAATATTATTTTTATATGGCCGCTCCTTTGTATTGAAAAACGAAAAATAAATATCAATTTCCTCTTTTAGTTAATTGTGTATGTACGTACGGATAGCATTTATTTTAGTGACTGATTTTGTTGTTCATGACGAATAGCAGCAGAGAGGCTTTGTTCTTTTTCGTGATCGCATGTTAACACTCTGTTTAGATATACACGTTAGTCATCATTTCTTAGAAAGCTTGTGCATCATGCATTTAAATAACAATTTTATCGTAAATCGAAAAGCGTAAAATGCTGTTCTTGTCCCAATTCGAATAGTTGTTAGATTTAAGAAAGTTCGAATAAAGCGCACCGTGTGACTGTAAGAAACACTTTTGTTTATTTTACGAAAATCTAATTGTCTGATCCTATATATCGTCTGTAAAATGTTCTGGCTTAGTACATCATAAAGTACAGCTAAACAAACCAATGAATGTGCACAAACTTTAATGACGTCTAACTAAAATCGAACAGAGAGAGAGTTGGGTTTATATTGTGGCAATTTTCACCCTTTCGATAAATAAATAACTTATTTTTCTACCTCATTTGCACGACAAGTAAAAAAACCAATATCGTTAACTGAACAAGGGTAGGGTCAACCGAATCAGCTTATTTGGTTAGGAAGGCTATTTATGATAAATTATTTTAAAGTATGCCCAATATAGATAAAAAAATGAAATGTTTTCTTGAAGGAATTACTTGATATTTTCATTCAGTTGTAATTTAATTATAACAAAAATACTCAAATTCCATACACGATATGACTAGCATTGGTCACGAAGGTGTATCAGTAAAAATCGTTTCTATGCGTGATTTGACTAGAATTGAAGTAATATATTTAATTGCCGGCTTTATTGTTTCATTTCCGACATTTCTACACATCTGCATCCTTGTGGGTTAAAATATTTGTTGACCTCAATATTTTGATATAGTTTCTCACCACACGTAAACACGACGTATAGCTCAAAATTTTAATTATAACTATGCCCCAATACTTTCTTTTCCCAGAACTTCCTTGCTCACATATTAAGGCTTTACTTTTCAACTTTCTATCACCTCAAACTGCTAGTCTTTACATTTTGTGTTAACAGCAACAACTTATATTTTATTACATCCTTAATTTTAATACAACTTCATACAATGTTTCATATTACTGCTTCATTTCCGAGTAAGAACTAAAAGTTACATTACAAAAAATTATATCTTCTGAATCGATATCCCTTGAACTTACCTATAGAATGTTTTAATTTTCACCTTAACAAGCATTAGTGCTATTAAACTTTGTTATTAAAACCAGGGCCGGATTAAGGTTTAGTGGGGCCCTAGGTCCAGGTAATATTTGGGAATAGTAATAATGATAATAATAACTCACTCTTGCCTCTATTCTGCTCGTTTTACGAATTATATTTTATTTTACTTACGTGGCCGACGGGACCCTGTTAGGCCGGGGCCATAGCCCCAGGCCTGGGTGGCCTATGCGTTACTCTGGTACTGATTACAACTATTCTTCAGGTTATTGTTAACATACATATATCTGGTTCTTCACCCAGAGTGAAATCTTCCAGAATGTTATAAGGCCCTCTTAACAATAACTAATGGGACATTTCTCGTGTTTCGGTTGACGTAGTAGTATATGTTTTCTAGATTGTCGTCAAACCGGTGGTGCTCCGAAGTAAACCATGAATAGCAGTGCTCCATATTATGGTTCTTTAACCGTTTTTCACTCAACTAGCGACACTAGAGGCACTGTGAGAGTCGACGCCCTGCATTCAAGGTTACAACCCGTTCTTGAAACCTAGACGAATGGAACGCCCTGTGGTAGATGTATATCGCAGTATTCAACTTTCATTAAAATCCCAGATGAGGAATGTAACACCAGATGGGTTGTTTTATTTCATTGCAAACATTGGTTAAAAAGAAAGGGTAACTTTGGGCGTCTGAGCGATAATTCATCTACAACAGCATCTTCAGTAGACTTCACTTTCCTCAACATATTTCCTCAGAGAATTTTGATATAAATGGTTAGACTGAAATGTCCCTTACCACCAGGACTCTTTCCTCTTTGAGGAATAATGACCACATTTCTTCCAAAAAGTTGATTATAAAACCTATCTGTAGGGAATCTCTAAAACAAGCTTGAAAATAAGATTCCAATGTCAAATGAAACTGGACGACGTTCCAGTAGTTTTTACTTGTATTGTTAAATTTCTAGGTATTATCTCTGTGGCTAAATTAATTCGGTTCGGTCATGCTACGAAACGCCTCCAAAATCATAACCAGATTGATTATTCACATAAAATCAAAGGGATAATGACTGATTATATTTCTTGTACGATTATTTTCGTTTACAAATGATTGTCTGGACCACATCTGGAATATGAATTAATACAAAACTACTTGTTCTATGTCTTATTTTCTCTAAAATAAATTACAGATTCAGAAAATGGGTGCTTTAGGTATTATGTTTAGACTCTCCTATAAATATATTACTTCTGTACATCTATACAAAATTCTGGCCTTTCAGCTTTAGTTTCAGATTTAGCCTTTCTTTAGTTAGATCTCAGTAAAACAAAGTTGTAACTTGTTATTCTCTTGCTGCACAATTTTCTACTGGTACTCTTTTTTACGCGACAAAAATTTTGTTCCCTATACAACGCTCGTCAGTTTTAGCCCTAAATTTAGTTTATATTCATATATTTTTTCTGATATCTTTTGCATGTGGATGAACAAATATGTTTTGTGTTCTCTCTTTCTCGATTGGTATCCCCTAGAATTTTCTTTCTTCATGTGTGACAGTGTTCGATATAGATGTGTTCATGATGACCAACTCCTCATGTATTACTTATCTTCTATCTTTTAACATAACTAGCTGGAAATGTGCTTCTGGTGATGTTATCCATGTGTTAAATGATGAAAGTTATCGGTCAGTTTCGGCCGATCAGTTTCCCCTTACATGATGATGTAATACGTAACATATTGCACCGCATTTAATATGGCATCACAATTTATTATATTAGGACCCTCTTTCTGTGCATATGTATTGAACAGTTTTGGAAGTTTGATTCTACTTCGTACAAAGAGAGCATCAATTATCGTCATGTAAGCCTTTACAAGACACAGGTCTTGCTATGAAAACCATGAAAAGATAAATTAGACTTGATATATAATGTCCCTGTGAATCTCACCGTGAAATTCGGCAATAACATAAAACATGGGAAACTAGTGACTCCCACCTCTGGAAGAGAACGTGAATATGCCTATGTGGCTGATTGCACGTTAGGTAGGTGCGTGCGTGATTAACCCTTAGCATTCAGGCTGGTCAAACTGCGCATGTCACGACGTTTTAATGATTTCCATTCAAAATTTATTTAAACTACTTATTTATCATGGTATACGAACAAACTTGACATCAAACCATAGATAATAAATTAAACGTTAATATCATATAAGTTTTCAGTTTTAATTGTGTAACAAAATATTTAAAAACAACCTCAAATTCCCCTTGTGTGAGAATTTGTATATTTGTTCTTGAGCCATCTCCTCTTTTGAATTTTTTGTCCTCCCTCCAGAAAACTATGAGATGTAGCGTAAAATATTCTCTATAATTTCGTCATCCATACTCTGAAGCTATATTTTTATATTCTTCAATCTTATGGGGCTAAAGAGCAATCCATTAAATTCAAAAACCACTTTCCACGCCTACTTCTGACATGCTCTAATATATAATTTGTTAATAGATTTTTCTGAGGCTGGCTCTAATTATATTGCCCCCCAGTAGCACAGCGGTATGTCTGCAGACTTACAACGCTATTAACCGGGTTTCGATACCCGTGGTGGGCAGAGCACAGATAGCCCATCGTGTAGCTTTGTGCTTAACTTCCAACAAATAAACAAGCTATATAAGATTTCGCCAGAGATTGTTGTGCAATTGCTATACATGACATTTTTTCACATAGAGTTCAAATTAAATTTTCACAATGGCTATCCTGAAGTACAGACAGTAAAGGTACTGTACTAAAACGCGCAAAAACATTCGGATAATACTCTCAAAATTTTTTGTATTTCATTAGCTTTTCTTTTTTAATCATACACATTAGTAACTATTTTCTTGCTTATAGTTTTATTGTCAACAAGCTATTGCAAACAATCCGTCCCCAGTGGGTCAGCAATAAGTTTACAGAGCTAGAACACTAAAATCCAGAGTTTGATTCCTCACTGTAAATAGAGCGATGATAGACCATTGTGTAGCTTTCCACTAAAAACCAACAATGATCTATTCGGTGCAGGACTTGCACTCGGTACCAGTACTGGTACCGGCGGTACTAGGCGTCCAGTATGGCGGTATCGTTACTGGTTTATAGTATATCATATGTTGAGAATAATATCTGCTATCATATTTCCTATCTTCGGAGTTTTGACCAAACGCCTCCTCTGGTGTTTCAGCATCGCTTTTCACAGAAATATATATGTATGATGTGGTATTTTTGAGTTTATACTTCAGTCGATAAGCAAATCTCACCGTGAAATCCGGCAGTAACATGAAATATGGGAAACTGGTGACTCCCACCTCTGGAGGAGAACGTGAATGTGCCTATGTGACTGGTTGCACGTTAGGTAGGTGCGTGCGTGATTAACCCTTAGCATTCGGGCAGGTCAAACTGCGCATATCACGACGTTTTAATGAGTTCCATTCAGTTTTTAATTAAACTTCTTAATTATCATGGTATACAAACAAACTTGACATCAAACCATAGATAATAAATTAAACGTTAATATCATATAAGTTTTCAGTTTTAATTGTGTAACAAAATATTTAAAAACAACCTCAAATTCCCCTAGTGTGAAAATTTGTATATTTGTTCTTGAGCCATCTCCTCTTTTGAATTTTTTGTCCTCCCCCCAGAAAACTATGAGATGTAGCGTAAAATATTCTCTATAATTTCGTCATCCATACTCTGAAGCTATATTTTTATATTCTTCAATCTTATGGGTTAAAGAGCAATCCATGAACATTCAGAAACCACTTTCCACGCCTACCTTTGACATGCTCTAATTTATAATTTGTTAATAGATTTTTCTGAGTCTGACTCCAATTATATTGCTCCCCAGTAGCACAGCGGTATGCCTGCGGACTTACAACGCTAGAATCCGAGTTTCGATAACCGTGGTGGGCAGAGCACAGATAGCTCATCGGGTAGCTTTGTGCTTAACTTAAAACAAACAAACCAATCATATTTATAACCAATATAAGTCCTAGATTTCAGCTGATTAATTGCCATAGTCGTCATACCACGTGGACTTACAGATAATTGAAAATTTTGTTTGATGTGAAACAAATTTCCCATGAGAACGTACTGGGAAGAATAGTTGAATTTCTCACTGCTCTAGTCACTTGATAAGAGATGCTCCAGTACTGGTACCGGTACGGGCAACCTGATACCGTCGGTACAATTGCAAACCTTGATTCGGTCCTTTTCTGAAAGTATATACACCCCCTCAGATAATGTTAAAGAAATCTCAGTGAACTCTTAATTTTTCTAGAATGTCGAACATGTTTTTAATTTCAGTGTAGTTGGATGTGAAAAATCTAATATTAGCTTGAAGTTTGTCGTTTTATTTTTCAGAATGCATCTTCTATATTAATGAGAGTGCAGTTTCGAATCTTTTCAATATTAATTATCAAATACTATTTTATATGTCGACTATTGTTATGTTGAACAAATATTGTAACAGGACGCGACACCAAAATTGTTTGCGACATGTTTATAAAATTCTCACATTCTAAATAATTTATTATCTTTATACATATTTTATACAAGTAATCGTCATAGAAATTCTCATAATTCGTGGATATTTATATTCTAGGTTTAGATCTGGCTATAACGATGTGCAAAAAAGTCCATTCGCTTTATTTTATATCCACATCAATACAAAATACCTTAAAATTAAAGGTGTATTTTCAATCATGTCAAATAGGTTCTTAACCTTAGTTGACGGTAGATGCCGGGCATTAATCGCTTCACATTCATGTGATGGAATAAAAAAAATCAAAGCATTGTTGATACGTTAATAGTTAAAAAACAGTATAACTTTGTGAGAATTACTGTACACAAACTATCTTATTGCTGCTTAAAGAAAGTCGAATTGCGAGTGATACCTTGATTGTACCAACACGTGTGCAAGGACAAGATTGTTGTTTCTTATTATTGCTATATTTCAGCGAATGCTACAAGCTACAACCGCACCTGCTATAACTCATACAAATCGTAAACACGATCCTGAAATAAAATAATCTGGTTGTTATGCAACGACTGGAAATATAGAATATAAATTCAGAAATAAATGTGGCGACCACATGAAGATATATTTTCTTACTCCATACAGAATAGTGGCGTGAGTTCCGCATCTTGATAAGAGCCAGGTATACTCAAGGGAAATTAGAAGTTTTGTAGTATATCATAATGCAGCTGGTTTGTTACCCTCGGGCTTCGACCAAAGGAACTCCCAAACAGAAGATACCTCATGGAATATATAACTGAAGAGCTGAAAACTAAAAGGAAATACTACATATTTACAGTCAGTCGGCTTAGAAGCTCCATTTTGGAATGCAGTTAAAATCATGTGTTTTCATTTCTTTTAAATATTTATTGTAATATGTCTAAAATCGTAATTCTCAAGTTGTACTTGAATGAATATTTTAGTGTCAAACTAATCAGAATATCTTCTATAATTAATTCCTTAAACAAAGAAAAAACGAGATAAAACTGCACAAATAAAAATTATCTAGTTTTTCTGTTTGTTTTTTTACATTAAGTTTTGCATTATGTATTGAATACATTTTTGCAACTTATTTTCATTAGTACTTAAAGTTCGAATTGAATAACAGAAAATATAAACATCACAGTCAAGGGATACAAGACAACGTTATACATTCTGAAAACCATTATCAGATTTTTCGAATGCGGTTTATCTTTCATTTTTATTGGAGGTATTGTCAAAATTACATGAAAGGAAAACAAATATTAAAAATACTTTATTAATTTTACTTCATTAGTTAACCACTAAGAATATAAAGTTATAAAAGATGCTTACAAAATCATAAGCTCGTGCAGCTTCAGTGTCTTTTGATTTTGCAGCAATCAACATAAAATATTCACGAGAACATTGCACATTCTCATAAACGTAGATATAGATATAAAGTTCCTTTTTCCATCTATGAAACTCCCGATTTGCTACCATTATAATGAAAGTGGTCGGTCTTCAGTGTGACCTTGCTACGTTCCCCGACGTTGAATCAATTAGTTCTTGAGGAACATTTAACCTTTGTAAGGAATGTGATTGAAATGAGATAAACAGTTTTCGAGCTGTGTGGCTTATTTCAGTGTGATCTACATCTATCAAAGGTTAATCAAGAGGTTCATAAAGAAATCTCAATTTTTGTACCAATTTTCGAGTTACATTTTTCACCACATACGCAGACATAAGTGGAGTAAAAACAATACTCCCGGCGTTGGCCAGGGATATATATTGATATCAAAGACTTTCCCATATCCGTTCTCCATCAGAACTTAAATATCTCCCGTTCAATACCAGAGAAAATATATTAAAAGGCGAAACTTTAAAGAAATAAGAAAAATGACATCCCGAGCTTAATCGGAAAATTTGATGAAAGTGCTCAGTTTCTTGGATTTCTTTAAGTGTAATTCATTTGATTTTTAGTTGTGTTTTTCAGCCTAACGTGAGACAAAAAATACATTGATAGTACAGACATTTTAACAAAGTATTTTTATTCGGTATACCACAACACATATTAAGTATAACTGAGAAAACTAGTGGATGAAGACATTTTAACTGTTTATTTTTATTCAGTGTTTCACATTTTATGTTAAAATAACTGAGAAAACTAGTGGATGAAGACATTTTAACGGCTTATTTTTATTCAGTGTTCCACATTTTATGTTAAAATAACTGAGAAAACTAGTGGATGAAGACATTTTAACGGTTTATTTTTAATTCAATATTCTACATTTTATGTTAAAATAACTGAGAAAACTAGTGGATGAAGACATTTTAACGGTTTATTTTTAATTCAATATTCCACAGATGATGTTAAACAATAGCAAAAATTAGTAGATGAATGACATTTTGACAGTTTATTTTATTCTATAACAGACAGCTCATGTTAAATAAGGAAGATAACTATTGGTTAAAGACATTTTAGTAACATCGCCTCCATCACAGATTACAGTTTTAGTTAAAATAAATATATATTAGCATGGGAACAGAACACCTGAAATTGGATTGGGGGATGAATCCCACAGGCTTTTTAACTATTTTTACAACAACAAAATATATAAAAAGTTAATAGTTGTTACAAATTTTGAATTCAAATTCCCCGTAAGTGTATTTCTTTTTTACTAATCAGTTTTCAGTTGTCTGCAGTATACATGATCTTAAGTACATGTATATAAAATAGTTATAAATTAGCTCCATTTTACTATAGTTTATTAGCTACACTCATGTGAACTGGTTAGAGCTTGGCTCATAGCTTGTGTGTTGCGGGTTTGATCCCGTTCACATTTTCAGTCGTGGAGTAGCGTTATAATGTGATAGTTTATTTTAAAGCGAAGCCACATCGGGATATATGGTATGTCCACCGAGGGAATTCGAACCCCGGATTTTAGTGTTGTAAGTTTGTGAATTTACCGCTGTCCCACCTCTTTTCGCTGGTAAAAGAGTAGCAGCCCAAGAGTTGGGGATGGGTGGTATCACTTTAGTCTACAGCTTCTAAATCAGGAATGGCTAGTGTAGATAGCTCTTGAATAGCTTTGTGCAAAATACACCAATAAAATACGTTCATGTAATGGAAACATTAACACTTTTCCTTCTGGAAACGCCCTCCAGTGGCACAACGGTCTGTCTGCGGACTTACAACGGGTTTCGATACCCATGGCGAGCGGAATAGCCCTTGTGTAGCTTTGTGCATAATTAAAAACAAACAATCCTTCTGGAAAATAATCAAATTTTTCATAGAAATTTCTGAAAATTGAATTTAAAGAAAAATGATTGCTGTTAATGTTTAACTTTTGTTTGAATAAACTGCTGACTTAAAGTGTCCTTTATACAGGGTGTTCCAGAAGTCTGGACTCATAGGGAAAATGCCAAATTTATTCTTAATTTATTTATTATACAAACTACATGCCATTAACAGCCATACACATATCAGTTCTTGGTATACTATGCCATCTGGGTATTTTCTTTTCTGAAATATGTACAACTGACATTATAAATGCGTTTTATTTTTTAACTTTAATAATATAATGTCTATTTTCTCTATGGGTCCAGACTTCTGGGACACCCTGTACATTGTTACTTCATTATGTTATCTAAAAACTATAAATTTTGAAAAATAATGGATTCGATGGCAACTGAGCATAATTTTATCATAACTTTATTTAATCAAAAAATAATTTAACAATATCGTTAACCAGAGTTTTAATTTGTCATACTCTAGAGTCTAGATAGTTAGGTAATGATTTATTAGCTTATTGCTGTTTGATCTACTAATGATGCTATCATGGTAAAAAATGAAGAAAATGTAATTTATCTTTACTGCAGTGAAAGAAATCAAATTTGTTTCCATTGTAATAATATGTAGTAGATAGTTCTGATGAGGCCAGGCGTGATTATCGTGTTTGAAGATCCAAGGCTAGAACTCTCGATATGTTACCAAACCACTCCACACGTTCATCCATGAGTGCATTGAAAAGTGACAGTCAGTCCCACTAATAGATTATATATAATTATGATTAGCCAGTAGGTGGTGGAGAATGCTGACTTGCTGTCCTTATTCTGGTCATCAGTTCTAAATTGGAAAAAAATATGGCTGAACTTTGGTGTCTCTGGCCTGGTCGTTTAGCCCATGTACATACGGTACTGTTCAGATTGAAAATGCCAAATACTATGCCTAAATATTTCAAAATACGATTAAGAATATTTTATTTTGAATATTAACCCCCCAAAAAATTAGTTCTATTGAGGGACTGTAGTTTTCAATCATGGTAAAAAAAAATTACCTAAAAACTAACATTTCCATATACCTGAAAACACAGAGACTGATAGATAAACCCTCATAGTTTCAGCATCGAATTCAATAGTAGAAAAAGAGAAGGGTTTGTGAACTACATCTTGTCTTGAAAAGCAACGAGTGTTTAGGAATTTTATCATGTTTAAAGAAAACGAAAATGTTTTTTGGAATTTCCGAAAAATCATGGAAAGCTTAGTGAAAAGGATATAGGAGTATGAACTTATTTGAAAAGCTAAAGGAGTTTTAAGAATAGAGGAAGTGATGTGACATAAGAAGCTTATGTAAGGTGAGTTTAGGAACTTGAATCTATATAGAAAAACAATGAGGGTTTAACATGTTAAACGTGTCTGTAAAAGTTAGTTAACAGCAACATTATTTTATATTAAAAGAAACATTTCAAGGTCTTATCGGAGTATTGCCTTTATGCAATTAGATAATTAAACTGTATACCTTTTATACAATTAGATAATTAACCTGTATATCTTTTATACAATTAGATAATTAACCTGTATATC
>NW_013665815.1:725048-728193 GCF_000517525.1 Limulus polyphemus | reverse complement strand
TATTAATGCAGAAAAAAACTTAACTTAAGTATTCTAAGAATAAGTTTCATATAAACTTTTTGAATGAATGTAAATATTTAAATATATTACCCAAATATTTGAATTTCAAGGTTTCCATACGACAATTTTATGATTTTATTAGATATTATAAAGTTGGAAAACAACCGTTGAGTTTTGAAATCCTGAACATATCAGTCTGTGGTTTATTCAAACAGTTAATAGTCTAGATCCTCGAGGCTGAAAGGGCGAGCACGTTTGGTGGGACGGGGATTCGAACCCGCGACCCTCAGATTGCGAGTCGAGCGGGGCCAATTTTGTAAATTACTCAGGACAAAGAAAACATTTTAACTGGATGTTGCGTGTGCTTTAAGTTACTTAGCCTCAGAATAATATTTATAACTACATATCATGTGACTCTATATTACATCGACATAGAACATATTTTTAACTGTATGTCATGTGGTTTTATAAGTTAATTAGGTATAAAATAATATTTCAACTGCATATTTGTAAATTAACAGAATATTTCAACTGATGTTAGTTGTATTTTGTATGAGTTATTCATGCAAATAATATAATTTTTTTATATTAAACAAATATTTGAGTACGTTATAGCTACACAGAGGCTCAGAGGTAGATCTGCAGGCTTGTCACACTAAAGATCGATACCTGTGGTGAGCAGAGCACAGATAGCTCATTGTGTAGCTTTGTGCTTAATAAGAACGAAGCCGAGTTCGTTGTAGTAAAGCGATTTTGAACATGCAAGTCATCAAGTCAGGTGACAACCACAGCCGATATAAAGTCGCGGCAGAACGTAATGAATCAGAATCTTTTGGGTAGTGTGATGCGAAAATTGATCGCTTGTGGGAATAGTATGTAGCAGCCTTTTCAGGCGCAATTAATTATTCATACATTCGGACCATAAATATGTATTCAGATTCGAGACTTGGAATTTCCAAGATTGGAATATTCCTTGAATTTGATGGCATTGGAAAACAAAATAATGTAGATGAGCTTGGGACACCAGTACCATTCAGAAAGAGATATGCGACATGTCGTACCCCACCGTAGTAAGCATTTTGTAACAGGTAAGAAACCATTAACACAAAGGTCAGTAGTGGCAAAAGTCAGCCAGCTGCAAAATGGAACAAGTGTTGACTTTTTTTTTTTCATACGAAGATATAACTGTCAAGCCCCTGGACGCAGCACCTGTCTATTTCTGTGGAACAGACTGATGAAACGGGTGCTGTGAAATTGTTATTATCCTCGCACATGACATAAATTATGGAAAGACAGCAAAAAGAGGGGTGTGCTTTGGACATGACAGCCTTATAAATTTAGTAATAGAAACTACGGTGCACGGCTATTTTGAAGATGGACGGTCGTCAGATAGAACATCACTGGACTTGGAAACGTAAACTGTAACAAGATGGTGAGACACCAAAATTAATTTTAATATAACGTACTCGACCTCTAGAGTATAATAGGTCAGTAATAAATTTCGTTATTATCAAGTTTAAATTTGTTTGTTATTAAGCACAAAGCTAACTGTGCTGTGTCGACTGCAGTGGCCGAACCCTGCATTTTAATGTTAAAGTCCTTCAAGCTTACCGCTGGGCTATTGAGATGCATCAAGGCTAGAGACAAAATGCCTAAAATATTTTTTCTAGATCTTAGAAATTGTTTATACCTGGCACCAACCACAAGAAGACTCGAGAATTCCTCTTTCCAGATACCACTCAGTCTAACATAAAAACAAAAATAAAGTTTTATAGACAAAATATATGTGAGTGCACGTTAGGTATTTCCTATATGATATCTAGCTAGCAACATTCTAGACATTCATAAAATACTTTTGCAACTGTTCTCTTGACCAGCACAACCTGCACATTCTATATTTCTAGGAAACACCTAAACTTTCTTCTTGTTAGAATACTACGAAGTAGTTTAATAAATTATCATATAATGTTAGTTGCTATTTTCACCCGACCTAATTTTGGCAAACATTGATATAATAGTATTAATATTTCTTGATGAATTCGAAATTGTCATGTTTTGATCAAAATATATAATCGATGTGCTGGAGAATGAATGTATATTGTGAGCCCAAAATTCCTCAGCTTCAATTGTGTGCATGTATGGTAGATTCTCTTGAGTATTCGATCCTCAGCTTCAGTTGTGTGCATGTATGGTAGATTCTCTTGAGTATTCGATCCTCAGCTTCAGTTGTGTGCATGTATGGTAGATTCTCTTGAGTATTCGATCCTCAGCTTCAGTTGTGTGCATGTATGGTAGATTCTCTTGAGTATTCGATCCTCAGCTTCAGTTGTGTGCATGTATGGTAGGTTCTCTTGAGTATTCGAGATAATTAGGTTGTTTTTTGTTTGTTTATCTTTAAGAAACAATTTGAAAAATGATGAAAGTATGACGTATTAGTAAAATATAAAAACACCAGTCCAAGTAGTTTTGTTCATTCGACAATGAATGTTATTATTATAATATATAATGTATAATATTTTATAAAGGTTTTTTTTCAAGACGCTTTTTCCGATTAATTAATTTATTTGTTTTTCATTTTAATTTTGTTACTGTATGATATATTCTAACAAGGCTTAAATCTATATAAATAAACGTCAATATGTGTTTCTGTATGTGTGTGTCTGTTCATTATACGTTTCCACATTTCTTGATCAACCAACACCGAACTTAACACAGTGGGTCATGGGTAGAGAGGGGGGCGGTGGACTCACATTTAATTTCGGTAAAACTACCAGTGTTGTATTTTCCTCAGCATTAAAATGAACTATGTAACCACTATTTTTCGAATTCTCGAAAACAGTATGTCTTTCTTTTCAGTATTGGTACCTTCATGTATTTTTATTGTACTTTTAATGTTTATTATGTTAAGAAAAACAAAACAGAAACGCATTTCCTATCCTTTGTTTCAAACGAGTTTTTATTTCACCCGTCAAACGGACGAGTATTCCAGCTATTAGTAGATATAATTTGAAGTGACCTTATGAAGATCAACCTAATTCTATAACTCTATAGCCCGGCGGTTAAGGCGCTCGACTCGCAATCTAAGGATCGCGGGTTTCGAATCTCCGTCACACCAAACGTGCTCGCCCTTTCAACCGTGTGGGCA
>NW_013665815.1:717931-724048 GCF_000517525.1 Limulus polyphemus | reverse complement strand
TCAGATGTAGGGTGTGAGTTCACACTTTTTTGGATGCATCGGTTATTCACTTCCCTAAAAAATGTGAAAGCACAGTCTTTTTTTATTGTGTACCGCTTACCTAAAGGGGCGTTGAAACAAAATATAGTTGAACATATTTAAATTTGAAATGTTTCATCTCTATATACTAAAAACGAAATATCTATTAAAAGTATTTCATATGGTCATTTGAATTTTATGCGTGCTTCGATGTTGTTGTTTTTCATTATACGAGTATGGAAAACATTGTTTTTCATTATAACTTATCAGAGTTAACAAAGCTTTTACCTCACATTTATAGGTAGCATATCTAGTTCTAGAACAAAATTCTAGAATGATGTATTCAACAATTATTCCACCAGCTAAAACTACGTTAATATTTTGAGACCCCTTTTTCTGAAGAAAAACATCTCAACAATTCAATTTGTACCTGTGATAGCACAAGAGTTAACACGATGATAGAGGAAGCCGGAACATTGGAAAAATAGAAACATAAAATGGCTAAAGAAACCTTCTTGTTTATCTTCGGAAACATTTCTCAAATTCTTTAGTTTTCACGATGTTTTTAAATATTGAAAATGAATTACACTCAAAGACTTTAGTTTTGTTTTAGATTAAACATTTTCTTTCCTTGAGTTAACGTCAATATGATGGTTTCTTCTATTCGCGACTTAATCGTCTCTTCTAGAATTGTTATAATATTTTCATTCTAATTGTTTTTCTTACTGTTATTTTAATGTTGTTTTAAATGATTTTGATACATTTAAAATTTTCTTTAGAGTCTCCTTCATTTCTAAAATTCAAAATTATTATGAGATTTTTATGTTTTTAAGTTGTTTTTCTCTTACGAAAATGTATTTGTTTTCTTATGCTTGAGAAAATAAATCATTATTTTTTACATCAAGAAAAATTAATCATAATATTAGAGAAAACCCACAAGTTAAAATAAAGAGACAAGTCCGCCTCAGCTCTAATTGGTTAGTTTGGTCGATGACGGGACTAAATATGGAGCTAAATGTGGCTTTCTCAATGTAAAATGATTTTTACTTATTTCATTGTGATAATAAGTTCTTGTTCGTAATTAAAACTTAACCCTTTCCAGCTAGCCTAAAAAGTGTTAACGTAATTAAAAATGTTCATATGTAGAAAAAACAACAAACCCGTTTTTTTTCTCTTGGAGCGTCTCCTGGTGGAGCAACGCTAAGTCTGGACTTACGAAGCTAAAATCGCGGGTTCGGTTCCACGCGGTCTACGTTTCTTAATTACTACATGCAAGGTGTCGGCTTTAAATTTGTATATATTCTTTGTTATGAAAAAGTTTTTCTTTTAAACTTGTCTACGTTCCTTAGTCTCCACATGCAAAGTGATGGGTAAAAGTTTGTTTATGTTCCTTACTTACCACATGCAAAATATTGCTTTTGAACTTGTATTAATGCGTTAGTTACTACATGAAAAGTGTTGACTTTAAGTCTATCTACGTTTGTTAGTTACCATATAAAAAGTGTCGGCTTTAAACTTGTCTACATTCCTTAGTTACCACATGCAAAGTGTTGGCTATAAACCTGTATATGTTCCTTAATTACCACATGAAAAGTTTTTACTTTAAACTTGTCTATGGTCGTTAGATACCACATGAGTGTCGGCTTTAATCCTGTCTACGTTACTTAGTTATCACATGAAAAATGTTGACTTTAAACTTGTCAATGTAAAAATCTTATATTTAGTTTCAAGATTGGCAAAACTTCCGAAAAATACGTATAATAACTTTCGCTTTCTTATTTTACTGAATTTGTTAACAAGATACAAACCATGAAATGAAAGGTTTCATTTTTGTTTTTCAAAACAACTCCATGTTTCAGAAGAGATAAGCAATTCGAATACAATAATTCTTTTATGGAAGCAAAAGATTGAAATAGAGAAGGTTCATGAGAAATATCATAGAATTCGATTCTTCGTACTTGTGGAGCATGAACAAAAATGCAGAATTGCGTTTTTTTCTATTTTTAGTCAGTTTCTGCTAATCGTTTTTGGTATATTTCTGAGCTGTCAGTACTGGACGCATAAAAGACATATACTTTGATTTTAAAAAATGAATTGCAACTCTGTTTCACGTTTCTTTTGAGATATTCGTATTGTAGACTCAAAAATTAAGCAAATATATCTTAGACAATATCCCGGGGAGCTTTTCTCTTGTTGGTTAATATCTTAATCTTTTTTTCTTCAAGAGATAACACAAAACGTTGTTATTATTCATAATATTATAAAATTCCCTCATATACACCTAAAGACAAATAGTATTTTGCTGGAGTTTTTATTGCTCGTTTAAGTAGATAAAACTAAATATGTACCTTATAAAATCAATTAATATTATAGTTGGACTCAATTAGCAAGATATAAAAAATATTCACTTGAAAAGTGTCTTACCACTGAATGCTCCGGGGAAGGAAAATAATCATTGATATGTCATCCAGGGAAGGGATAAGATCGTTAATATGTCATCCAGGGAAAGGATAAGATCGTTGATATGTCAACCAGGGAAGGGATAAGATCGTTGATATGTCATCTCGGGAAGGGATAAGCTGTTTCAGATGTTTAACTGAAACACTTTATATGACTATAGATTAAAAATTAAATACCTGGACTGTACTGAGATCTGAAAACGTAGCGTATTCAGCATTACGAATAAACTGACTTTGTGTTATGTGTAATGTAATACCTGATTTTGAATTTCAGTGTTATTTCATTAGTTGTTTCACCAATTTTCCAATCATATTAATAATTTTAAGCACATTAGTGAACCTATAATAACAAAATCGTACGCAACAATAACTATCAAAACTACCTCCATGACAGCTGTTGCACCATGACATCCCTAAACTGCTTTAGACATTTTAAAGCAATGTATACTGTGCATAAAATTATCATGACATAAGAAAAAAGAATGCTTAGAGTAATCAATATCTAGTTTCTTTAAGGTTTCTCTAATATATAATAGGAAATAATGTAATAAAAGCCGCAGAAGAAATTAAGCCCCTATTTATATAAGTAAGAACAAAAAAGTACCAATTTTCTTTATGAAAACTATGTTTAGTAATGAATGATAAAAAACCAAAGATGTCAAATAATAAAGTTTTTATGGAGTAATCTTGTACTAGACGACGTTTCAGTTTTTACACTGAGTTAACTATTTTAGTTGTGACGGATTTATTATTATATACTTATTATAATATCAACGTTTGTTTAGATTAAGTTTATATTTAGAAATATGCATAGCTTACAGTGTTAAATACGTATTTCGAAACTCCCACCTATTCTCCAAAGTTGTAGAAGACTCTCGAGTGTAAGAATCAACAATATATGTATGTACGTAAACGCTTAATTTAGCTTTGTATTGTTACATAATCTGAATTTTCTAGAAACTCTCCACGCGCCTATAAATATAACCAACGCGACGCGCCAAAAAAAGATTTTATATTATTAGTTTGATATAGTCAGTGTGCTATAAATTTCGGAAGCTATAACTGTAATTGTTATAACACTTATCAATCAGAGAACTTCAGATATTTGACAAGAAGCATATACAAAGTTCAAACATTACAGATCATTTAACTTCAGTGGATTCTCATCGGACATTAGTAATTTTACGAAAACATTATATAACTTCATTGCGGAAAACTCGGCGTGTGTGGCTGGTGAACAACGAAGAACAAAGGTAGCTAGTTCCTTGACTAATCGTACTTACATCAACTCGAAATGAACTCGCTCATCGTGAACCCTCGATAAGACATCGAAGAAGTTCCAGACTAGAAATAATACTTTATATTGCTTGTAAGTTTGGGAAACTTTTGTTTATATAAATCATTGTTTGTAATAACTATTTGTAATAATTGTTACTGTAAATTGTACTGTTGTGTATATTAGAAAATATTTGTGTTAACAAAGAAAACTGTGTATCAATCTTGTTGGCAAATATCATAAACTGACTATATATCGGCTTTTAGTTAACTATTAAGTCCAAAGTACAATTTAACTACTAAATTTAAAGTATCATTTAACTCAATTTCAGGCTATTTGAAATTCTAATGCGTAACATAGTGCATCCTTGTAATTTATCATATAAAGTTAAGTTTAATAGTATTCTTCTTGTTCTTATAATTTCTGTTTTATGAGCAACTTCAAAGAATTTCTGAGGATGATACTGACTGCCATTTTTATCTTATTTGTATATTTCACATGTGTGTGTGTGTGTTGCCCTTACCATCCTTTTAAAATAATCAACAAAATATATAAGAAATATTTTTATTACAAAAATTATACTTTCATTCCTCAACCTATTAATTTTCATTAAAAAGTATGTTGAAACTTTACTTGCCTTAATCAGGGCCGTTCTGTGTTATATAGCTATATAAACGAATGTATCCAGGTAATTAGAATGATAAACTTTGATCATTAGCCGTACATTAAGAGCACTTAAATTTTTTTGGGGGAAAAGATGTATCACCCTACCTGCTAAGCTGAATCGATAGCATTTCCTAGAGCTCATCATTTTTCAGCAGAGTCAAGTCATTAACTCTTTAGTTGAAATCACGTTTCCTATCCTACTACAATCGGGTTCTGGTTGGAGGGTGGGGGGAGTTCCGTGTGTGTTTTGATCTGTATTAGACATAATATATATTTTAAGTGCTGTCCAAGTTTTTCTTTAAAAACAGCTGATGTCACTCAGTTATTTCCATTACTGATTAACGAACGTGTAATTTATTTAAACTACCTAGATCGTTCGCAAGATTAGATAACATATATGATCATAACTTCTACCTTTTTTATAGAACCATAAAAATAGCCTACTCTCAGTATCGATGTATGTATAGTTTCGGATAGGAAACTACGTTTATTGAAAACTTTGATAGATCTAAACGACATTGATAAGGAATACAGATATAGATACTACCTGTCATTAAACTTATCGATTATTAAGCTACTATTTAAAAAGCATTCACGCCACCAAATCTAACACAGGGAAACATGCAGAAACTAAAACAATTAGTAAATAGATCACCGAACAAAAAAATGATAAAAGAGAATTCAAGAAACAAGGTAACCCGAGCTCTTTAGGAAAGTAGACCTTCTTTTTTCAGGTGTGAAATTGAAACTATCTTTAGTTTTAGTTTCGCGTAGAACTAAAATTAATGAACAATTCAGCAAAATTTCTTCATTTTAGTTGAAGTTTTTATATCATCTTGAAGATGCAATGTCGTCTGTTTTAAGTTGTAGAACATGCTGAACCATGTTTTCCAAAAGTTAAAATTTAAACCTTTATTGTATGATGATTAATTCAATATTACAGTAAGGTTACAAATATTTATACTTATCATGCACATATTCATTACATAAATGAGAGGATGATGAGTAATATTTTCTTCACTTCAAACTTAAGTAAGAAATAACTGAAAAATGAACACGGCCTGTCTATTTCCTTCTCACTTTTAACAGTCCGAGAATTTCATTGTACTATTCTATTACTGTATATATGGCATAACGTGCCTGAAGCTTGCATATACTATTTTCCTCGATTTAAACGTTGAGTTTAATTGCCTCGGCTTACATATACAATCTGACTCGATCTAAAATTTGTGTTTAATTGTCTCATGTAAGCCCGTGGCAAACTCTAAAATAAACAACAACTACAGTCTATGGTGCTCTAATTAAATACAAATGATGTTGGCCAAAATATAAAATCAAGAAACTTTCATGTTTGTTTGTTTGTTTTGAATGAAGCACAAAGCTACACAATGGGCTATCTGTGCTATGCCCACCACGGGTATCGAAACCCGGTTTTTAGCGTTGTAAGTCCGCAGACATGCCGCTGTGCCACTGGGGATTTTAAAATGAACAATGTCAATGGCTGAATTTTTGTCTTTAATTTGTTAGGCTAAACAAATATACGTGTATTTATATGCGTATATAACAAATATCAGAAACACACAAAAACACATGTATATCTATATATAAATAAATAAACAGCTAACAAACTATTGATTACATTAACTGCTAATAGACAATTAAATCAGCACTATAAAACAATAATGAATTAAATATCGC
>NW_013665815.1:712097-717172 GCF_000517525.1 Limulus polyphemus | reverse complement strand
ACTATAAGATATTAAATAGAACTATAAGACATAATTAATATAACTATACACTCTACCTTAAAAGTTCTTATATAGTTCTAACTCCCTACCTCCCCCCTTTATTCTTAAGATTTATTCAAGTATAACACGGGAACGCCAAGACAAGCCCAGCTACTTGAAGTTAGTCTTTCCGCCCGGTTATACTGAATAAAATTACTTGAAAAATTACTAATAGCCATTTATAAGCTAAAGTAACTAATTCCCTCTTTATTTTTTATAAGATATTTTTCTTAATCGATAGTTTATTTTCTAAAATATTTTTATATTTATTAAAAAATAAAGTAATGTATTAATTGCCTGTCTTTATATCCATTATATTTCAGTTTATTTTTAATAATAAAACGTTATCCATAAATAATTATAGCTATTACATACTATTAAGAACCGTTTTAGTTGAGATATAATAATACATTTTAACATGATACATGATACTCGGAATAACACCATTAGGTGTGGGTAGACCAAGAATGGGAAAATTCAATTCTCTTCTTTTATCAAAAATAGTCAACTGCACTGTACCTTCTATAAAAGTAATGTCCAAATCTAAATAAGTAGCATGGACCTCATTATTATTATTATCACTTCTTTCTACTGTAAGTTCTGTTTGGGTGCTATTACCACAGACATTATCCGTTATGACAATAAGTTGACAACCAGAACCGGTAACGGTAAAGCGATATTTAATTCATTATTGTTTTATAGTGCTGATTTAATTGTCTATTAACAATTAATATATTCAATAGTTTGTAAGCTGTTTATTTACTTATTTAATAAAAAAATATATTAAGGTGTTGATTTTATCGCCCGTTTCTCTTGTTTCCTATTTTAGGAATATTCTGTTACCCTCGTATACTGCTTAGTAGCCTAGCTAGCTATTAATTATTTAATTAAAATATGCTACATTAATATATAAAACATTTACTTGTAAAAGTTCCAGATGTTTAACCTGTCCGGCAGCCATGGATTTTCAAAATGTACCACTGTGTAAAATAGATAATATAATATTTTTATTAACTTGTGGTATATGTCGACAACAACTAATCCTTTACATCTAAGGATTAACCTACCTAGATCACAAAGTAATAAGGGTTTTCCTCATTCGATAGAAATGAACCATTTTAATAAACATTCATTTAATAATGTAAAAAAAATACTATATTAGAAAAAAAATCTACAATACAAAGTTTTTAACAGACAGAGAAGAATATCATACTCTGAAAGAAAAAATTATTTACCCTTATGGATTAAATCAAAATAAAACTGCAGAAATTATTAAGTAAAGATTCCTGTAGCAGAAATTTATTTTAGATAAATATTTGTAGAAATAAACAAAATAAAATAGGGGTAAAGGTAAAAATAGAAAAAAGTGGATTGATTTTGAAAGTTTTTGTAAAAATTTGGATTCTGTATTTGACAGACGTGTTAATCTGGTGAAATTTATAATAAAACAATTATTTGAATTAACAAATGCAAAACTCAAATATCTGTCAAAATATTTGTTAAACTTTGAATTTAAAAATATTCATCTTAAAGACTTAATTACAGACCTAATTAAATTTCGGTTAAAATGGAATTGTATATCTATAATCCCTTCAGTAAAGAAATAATATATAGTAATTGATTTTAAACGTAAAGTTTATGATTATTTATATTTACTTTCCCTGATCTATAAAAGTATTCAAGAAGATATTTTCCCCATAAAATCGATTCAACCGATAGTCAGGTTTAAATATAATAAACTTATAGGACCTCTTTTCTTTAATTATAAAAAATTAATAGAAGAAGTTAATCAAATAGAAGTTGACAACTTACCTTGTTACTGTAATAATAGTGTTTTTAAAGATATCTTTCATAAGCATATCATTACAGAAAATGTAGAAATTGTTAAAGATAAATAATTAGAATCAATATTAAAGAGAGGTACTAAATATAGAATTTTAAAACACACAAAAAAGTGAAATATTAAAAGATTTATAAAACATTATTGATGATCATATTCTTAAAATAAGTGAACGATTCTATTATCCGCCATGTTTCTTTTATGAGTGGAAATTATATTTTATTAATTCCATAAAGAATCGATTAAGAACCTTAAACTTCTCTCGATATAAATTAGATATTTCTTTCAATGTCTGTAAAAACAAAATAAATTCAAAAACAATTCGTTATCACCCCGATTGATAAAGCTGGCTGTAACTCTGGTTTTTGTGTAAAAAAATGTGCGCACAAATTTTACTTAATGAAATTAATACCACAAGTACTTTTCTAAAAGTACTTTAAATAAAAATAATGTTATTACTAATTTAAAGAAGGCTATTAAAAATGGAATATCAATACAGATTATTTTGTACGAATTTACCATTTTTATATGTAATTCCAAAATTGCATAAAAATCCTGTGAAATTCAGATTTATTACTAATTCTTAGTTGCAGTCATTAAATCTGTTTCCATAGTATTTAACAATATTCTAGATGTATTGTTTGAAAAAATGAAAATACAGTTTTCAAATAACCAGAATGATTATTTTTGGATTATTAAAAATAACATTCCAGTTTACTTTACTACATTCTAAGCTAAAATAGACCAAAGAGATTTAAACAGGGTTTTAATGATTTGTTTGATAACTTTATAAGTAATGAAATAACTATACCCAAATTTAAATTGACTAGAATTCAGTGTAAAAATACACTCCATTTCTGTATTTATAACAGCTATGTTATTTTTAATGAACAAGTATATAAGCAAACTGTGGGTATTCCAATGGGAACGAACCTCTCTTCAGATATGGCCAACCTCTATCTGTTCTTTTATGAAAACTCATTTATGAAACAGACTTTAAGTCCTAACTTATACATTTACACTTTCCGTTACATAGATAATTTAATATCTATAAATAATATGAATTTTACAACAAACTTAATATATCCAACAGAACTTACAATAGAAAGAAGTAATAATATTAATGAGGTCCATGCTAATTATTTAGATTTGGACATTACTTTTATAGAAGGTTCAGTGAAGTTGACTATTTATGATAAAAGAAAAGAATTAAATTTTCCCATTCTTGGTCTACCCACACCTAATGGTGTTATTCCGAGTATCATGTATCATGTTAAAATGTATTATTATATCTCAACTAAAACGGTTCTTAATAGTATGTAATAGCTATAATTATTTATGGATAACGTTTTATTATTAAAAATAAACTGAAATATAATGGATATAAAGACAGACAATTAATACATTGACAACCAGGACCGATAACGGTAGAGTGATATATATATATAAACTAAAGGTAAAGATAATGATAAGAGTTTGAACTTTCTGCATATATCAAAGTTCGATAGTTAATTTACCTTAATAGAAACAGAGAATGAACACTTGAGTAATAATGACTATATCTTGTATATGATTTTCAAATATCTTATATTTTACTTTGTGTTTCTGTAAATCAAACTTTAACATAAATTGTATTTACGCAGTTTCGCATCTTCAAAAAGCTAATTTTCCTTTTCAGTTTTTATGAATCATCAGGCGTACTGATATAACACAACAGTGAGGTAAATAGAATTAAAAAAGAAAGATTTACACATTAATATGCTGACAACATTGCACTTTCGAGCAATGCTGACACACAAAAAGAAAGTTCGTCAACTTGATATGATTTTTTAGAACTACGACATTATCTCTAAAATGAAATAACTGGCAAACCAACCATCGTAGTACTAAAGTTTGACTCTCACGTTAAATACAATATATGTATGCGAGAAATAGAATAAGAATATAATAAGAAATAACACGTGATTTAATATGAAGGAATTTATCTAGGTATCATAATTGTTAACTCAGAGTCTATTATTAAACATGTTGTTATTCGTCTGTTTTATCTGGGTATCATAATTGCTAGCTCAGAGTCTATTATTAAACATGTTGTTATTCGTCTGTTTTAACTGGGTATCATAATTGCTAGCTCAGAGTCTATTATTAAACACGTTGTTACTCCTCTGTTTTGTCTGGGTAGCATAATTGCTAACTCATAGTCTATTATTAAACACGTTGTTACTCGTCTGTTTTGTCTGGGTATCATAATTGCTTAAATCAGAGTCTATTATTAAACACGTTGTTACTCGTCTGTTTTGTCTGGGTATCATAATTGCTAACTCAGAGTCTATTATTAAACACGTTGTTACTCGTCTGTTTTATCTGAGTATCATAATTGCTAGCTCAGAGTCTATTATTAAACACGTTGTTACTCGTCTGTTTTGTCTGGGTATCATAATTGCTAATTCAGAGTCTATTATTAAACACGTTGTTACTCGTCTGTTTTATCTGGGTATCATAATTGCTAGCTCAGAGTCTATTATTAAACACGTTGTTACTCGTCTGTTTTGTCTGGGTATCATAATTGCTAGCTCAGAGTCTATTATTAAACACGTTGTTACTCGTCTGTTTTGTCTGGGTATCATAATTGCTAAGTAGGAGTCCATTATTAAACACGTTGTTACTCGTCTGGTGATTACGTTACTTTTATAGAACTATTTGACTAATTGAAGATGATAAAAAACCCAGTGTATTCAGTGCATGTATTTTGAATAATAACTTCTATAGCTAAACTACTGGGCCTTATATCTAGAAACTTCTGTTTACTTCTTCTCTAGTGATTACAGTGCCAGACTCAGTATCGGTATTGTGGGTCGTGGATGTGTTATAAGAGTGACGGTCAAATCTCAGTATTGGATTAGAGTAGCCCCAGGAGTTGGTGGTGGGTGCTGATGACTAGTTACCTTCCTTCAAATATACCAGTTCAAAGTTAGGTATGGCTAGGGCAGATAGCCTAGTATAGCTTTGCGCGAATAAGCGAAACAAATCAAACAAAGTTTTGTTTCTAAAACTAGACTTCCTGTTCTTATGTACAGAAATTACTGTGTACTTCATCTCTCTGAAACTAAACTACTTCTTCTTATGTACAGAAACTACTTTGTACTTCATCTGACTACAATAATCTTTAGGGCGACGTTTCGACATCCATGCTTTT
>NW_013665815.1:704542-711652 GCF_000517525.1 Limulus polyphemus | reverse complement strand
ATAATTTTTTGTGTTTTTGATTATAACACGAGAACAAACAAACAGATTTCAAATTCGATGACGAGGAACCCACTTTGAGATTAATAATGGCTGGAGACGGCTTAAATGGGTAATGAAGAAAAACTTTAATATAAGTTTAACATGACAGCAAATGTACAACGTTTCGACAAGGTTTTGTTGTACATTTGCTGTCATGTTAAACTTATATTAAAGTTTTTCTTCATTACCCATTTAAGCCGTCTCCAGCCATTATTAATATAGATATAGAACGCTGTCAAGATTTACTATAACTCACTAACTTAAGGTATCGTTCACATATTTCTCAATTTTATAGGCGAAAATTTCGTTTTAATCCTCTGTACATTAATGAATTTTCATCTTAATCATCTTTACATTAACGACTGATACGAATTTAGTTTATTACCGTGTTGGAACTGCTTTGCGAAACATTATCACATCGTATTATCTGTGGCGTCATCTAGTACCAAAAATATGAGTTAACGGAATTTTTCTGTCAGTATAAGTAAATGACATGTAATGGATATTTTAAATTACGATCAAACTATTATAGTTTTAGGTACCTTGTCTGTTTTGATCAAAATTTATTTCTTTTAACGTTCGTAATAAAAGTGAAACATGTAAACGTTCAATCCTCTAACCGAATATCTTGTTTTAATTGCCTGGACGAAGGTGCTGATTTTAGCGATTTATAATAAAATTACTCTAAAAATAGTTGAATATTCTCCCTGTAAAATCCTATTATTTTGACGAATGCAGAAAGTGTTTATCTTACGTATTAGCGGTATAATGTCAACTAAGTCAGAAGTAGCTACATCCAAACAGTATGCCATACAAAAACAACAAAAATTAAATAGAGAAATTGATCATTTTTAAACTAGTGGTCAATGTTTGTATTTCTCTTTCATTCTGAGTTTAAAAAACGATTTATATAAATATTTTCTGATAGAAAAAGCTTCCAAGGGCTTATATCCAGAAATATTCGATCAAGCTCCGTCAAAATATGCCCATTATCGCTCATAAAATAAACTGTCAGAATAACAAATTTGTAAATTGTTATTGATTCATTTATTTGACGATAATATATAAAAATAACAATTGAAATAAGTTTACATTAATACGTAATATGTTTCTGTCTCTTTAAGCCTGTAGCAAAGGGCGATTTGTTTCTATAGAAATATTTATCAGAAGTTGTAAAATTTAATGGTTACATAGTTTTGTATTATATGCTTAAAAAGTAGCTTATAACTTTGAATAACAATAGCTTTTATCTTCAAACAAATAATTTGATATCAGGGATAAGATCTTCATTGGTTCTTTACTTTGCTTAAATTTCTCTTAGGTATAAATGTTAGAATTTACTGTTAAAAACATATTCACCGGAATATGATTAAGCTCCACACGTCCGTTGAATCGGCTTGAAATGAATTTTTGTACGAAAAACACATCACGCTTTCTACGTTGTTACTAAAAAAAGTAAGCTCGAAGGCTTACGACGTGTAAATTTGAGATTCGATCTGTGCGACGGACACAACTGAGTAAGATGTTCTAGACTGAATTCTAAGACTTGAAAGAACAAAAGGATATGATCATGACAGTTCATATACACGTTTACTCTTTGTAGTATCGTTCGATGTTTACACGATGTTCGTATAAACTCAAAAAAAGAAGGTAACGAAACATGTTCATTCAGGCGTAGAACGTTGGCTCGAAAATTGGAAGAAAATCCAAGTTAAAGTGTTTAGTCCAGCAGCTTTAATACGTCCCTTATTCGGTGTGAGTAGCCTTAAGAGCTTTTCCTTGTGTGGTAAGAAATTGTCATCCATGAGATTTATTGACAAATAAATTGTAGTGCACAGATTCCTTTTGGCTCGACGTTTTTTATAGTAATTGTCAAAAATCTTCTACAAATGAAACCATTCCTATAAAGGCTTATATGAAGCCAATCGAATTTATGGCTTTCACCTAAATATCATTATACGTGACAAGTCTACTGGTTTAATGAATCTCTGCGTTAAAGCTTAATGTAAATCCAAGGAGACGGGGAAATGGCTTTACACTGTTTTCTGCAGGAAAAAGTTCACGAATGTATCATTATTAAAGTAATAACCTCTTAAATTACTATATAAAATATATATCTAAATGCTATTAAGTAGTAACTTAAGTGGATGAAGGGTAATTTAAAGGATTTACCTGATTAAACAGAGCCTTAGAAATAAATTGTACAAATTCTCAAATCATTGCATTCATTCTTTTTTTTTCATATTCGCAACTTTTACACAAGTAGTTTGTCTGTAAGGAGAAATAAGTGAACTGATTATTTATTTTTTTTTTTTTACGAAACTGTGAACAGGAAGATATTTCGACACAAACATTGGGTTCTGAGAAAAACTAAATTCAGTTGACGAAAATATGTCATATCTCACCTGCTGACAGTAATAGGCTGTGTTTATTGGATCTGGAGCAAAATCATGAAGCGAAACAAAATTAGCTATTTTTATATTTCCAAGATGAAAAAGGTTAAGCCTTAAATTAGGCCTCTTTATTTGGGTGATAAAAGTCATCAATCATTATATTATGGAAGCCAATGCCATATTACACACAAACACACATATGGACATTATGTTTCAACACATTTGGAGGTCCTCAACAAAACAGGTCTAATACCAGACGAAGCTATCGCTAAACTTGTGTTCAATAATTATGCAAGGTCAAGAATACGTTTCCTTGCTTTACGTAACGATGGATTTTCCGCTCGGTGTTCAGTAAGGCTAGGCATCGTTTAAGGCGAGCAATGCTATTACTCATCTTATAACTTACAAATATTATCAAACCAAACCGCTATTGTAGACATCCACATAACAATATGTTATTTTTTTATCATACTTAAAAGGCTAGGTCGTTAAGAAACTGACCTCCACTGTATTAGAAGAACTGTAATCCACCATTTGACAAACAAACCTAAATGTGATCCAACAATTGTCAAACAATCTCTCATTTGAGAAGGAATCCGTCATGTGATCCAACATTTGAGAAGCAATCCGTCACATGATCCAATATTTGATAAGCAATCCGTCATGTGACCCAATACTTGGCAAACAACCTGTCAGAATTTTAACTTGTTTTGAACTAGCGCGAGCGAAAAAACAAACAAACTCAGTATGAATACTTATAATAAAAAGAAAATACATCATATAATTACATTTAATTTTGTTTGAATACGTGTGGTTCGAACATGGTTGGTTTAATCGGTTAAAAGTTTGGCTATAACACCTGTTTGGCCAGTTGTGTACCTCAGTACGCTAAGCCTCTAATAAGTAAAGAATAGAAGCCGTTTGCTATGTACTATTAGGTGCTTCAAAGGCTTCATATAATGTTCTGATATAAAGTTCTTATTGCTTAGCGATTCGTGACTTCATTTTTGGATTGAACTTGATTTTTTATTTGTTAATTTTCGCATGAAGCTAATCAAGGGCTACCCGTTCTAGTCGTCCCTGATTTTAAAGCTACAGATTAAAGGGAAACCAGCTAGTTAACATCACCCACCGCCAAATCGTGAGCTAATCTTATCGAATAGTGGTATTTGACAGCTACTATTATAACGCAACCACAGTCCCAAAGTCCCTTTTTTATTTTTGTCGGTTACCAGGCGCGAATCTTGTAATATTGAAAAGTAGTAAAAAACACATAAAAATCATTGACATATTTGTATTGTTCTATGGCTTCTCTCTCCTATATTTACCTCTCCAGAATAAAAATTAGTTTCTATTTAATGTAACATAAAAGTAATTAAAAATTAATCTAAAAACTTGAAGTTTCAAAAAGCAGAAAAGTTCTGGTTTTATCGAAACTTCAATTCATAAACATTGACCATTCTTCTAACGAGTGGTGTAAAATATTATTTTTAGAAAAAAACAGAACAAAACTGCCAAATGAAAAACGTACTGTACGTAATCTATATATATTAGTAACAGAAGAAAATTATAAAAAATAAATACATTATTACAGGTTGTGAGTGCATATGCATGTTTGCTATTTTTAGTGCAAAATTCAACACCTTGAGGTTAAAACATATTTTCCTGGATTAATAGCAGTTGTTGATTGCGAAATGTTTGTCAGAACCAGTCGTGTGTATTGATATTTCGGTTTTACCCCATATTGATAAAACGCCCCCCCCCCCACTGACTTAGCGGTAAGTCTGAGGGCTTATAATGCAGTGTCACTCCATTTTAATACTTACATAATGTTGTACAGGGGACTATCTCTGCTGTGTCACTCCATTTTAATACTTATATAATGTTGTACAGGGGACTATCTCTGCTGTGTCACTCCATTTTAATACTTACATAATGTTGTACAGGGGACTATCTCTGCTGTATCACTTCATCTTAATACTTACATAACGTTGTACAGGGAACTATCTCTGCTGTATCACTTCATCTTAATACTTATATAATGTTGTACAGGGAACTATCTCTGCTGTATCACTCTATTTTAATACTTACATAATGTTGTACAGGGAACTATCTCTCCTGTGTCACTCCATTTTAATACTTACATAATGTTGTACAGGGGACTATCTCTGCTGTGTCACTCCATTTTAATACTTACATAACGTTCTACAGGGAACTATCTCTCCTGTGTCACTCCATTTTAATACTTATATAATGTTGTACAGGGGACTATCTCTGCAGTGTCACTCCATCTTAATACTTACATAATGTTGTACAGGGGACTATCTCTGCTGTGTCACTTATTTTAATACTTATATGTTTCTGAGAAAATATGTTATAGTTTCCGCAATGGTAGTTTGAAATTTTTTTTTTTTTCTCTATGTCCTGACTAATGACTTAGTCTGTTATTCTGTTTCGGTTCTAACGTTTCAGTTGAAACAATCTAATCAAAAACATCTTATGTGTGAAAAATAGGTGCAGCCAAAAAAGGATTGAACGTGCGACTTAGAGGAATATTTGCTGTAAAATTCTTATGAATGCTACAAATGTAGCTACCAGTTTGATCGCTAATTTTGATTTCATTCCTTTGAGTCGCACGCTGAATCCTTTTTTGGCTGCACCTATTTTTTATCACCTAAGGTGTTTTTGATTAGATATCATGACTTTTTGTCAATACACACAAACAAACCACAGCAAGTAAGAAAATGACACTCGATAGTAACCAACGAGCTTTAGGATCACAACCATATTATTTGGAACAGACTTTTACATTACAGAACCAACCCGAGATTCTTTAAAATATATGGTAGTTTATCCTCTCTAAAACAGTGTCAATAACTTCCTTTATAGCAAAGCCATGGAATCTAGATTAACAGTTTCTTGTCATCACCCGCATGCATTCGGTACAGTCGTATAAAGCATCATTATTTACGCTAAGTGCTTAAGATCGTTAATTAGGAGAATTTTATAAAACTTAGCAAATTTGTGCTTAAAAGTTGGCAATGAATAATAAACGTCCACCCGTATGATTCTTTGGAAAACTTGAGCTACAAACTGCTAATCTAATTTGCTCGGCTTAATCAATACTTATGTATCTACACGTGTTTTCATCCTATAGTTTTGCTGCTCTAAATCAACCGTCTTTAATCCGAATGACGAAAAGCTAAAAACGGTGTACTTTTACTCTTAGGTAAAGTTGTAGTAGAAATTTTAAGAGTGATAGCTCACGTGACTTTTTGCAAAGGCGTGCCCAAAAATGTTGGTCCAAATTAAGCGGTTTTTGTTAAATAACTTTGCACACGTGGTTTATGTCTAGACCAAATTTGATACCTAATTGTAGGTTTTAAAGATATATCAATGTACCAAATTGAAAAAAAATCCATAAAAGTTAAGAATGTTTTTCTATCAAACAAATTTCCATACTTTCGGTGCGAAGAAGAAAAAAAAAGGAAAAAATTCAATCAAAATTGGAGATTTTTATAGCTCGTATATTTCTTAAGGGATTGCCTTGAAATTTGATATGTGAAGTTAAGATCCAGTAGAGCACATCCACGGAAAATATGTGGTAATTTGGATTTCTATAGTCCGAGCTACAGAAGGTGGAAAATCGCTAAACTCTCACTCCTCTTAATAACACACAGCGTGTCCTGTAGGTTGTTTTGGCCGCACGACATACTATCATGTGTCTTAATGTCACGTAATGTTATACTTTACTAGAGTAACCACTCTACACCAGTACAAGCCAGCACAGTGTACTCTTAACACGAACAGTATTACTTACAATTAAACAATATAAATTTAATCAAACATTATTAAAATGTGTACAATACACAAGAATATATATACGAGTTTGTATTTTGGGTGTAATCATAAAGTAATTATAAAGAGATCTAACTTTGATGAAAGTAAGAATTTCACAAGCAGTTTCTAATCACCATATCTCAGTATCGTGTGCTTCGTGTAAGTAATTATAAAAATGATCTAATTTTGGTCAAAGTAAGCATCCGTCAGCAATGAAATGGATTCTGACGGTCATATCCTTGAATTCGCAATTCATCACGATTGTTAATGTACGTATGAGCTAAAAATAAGTTGTTTACGTCGTTATTGATAACATAAACCTTATGTTCATCGTTGTTTCTTATTATAGCTATCAAAAATGCAATCTCGGACTCTCATGTGATATTAATAAACTGCCACCAGGAAACAATTATCAATTTATCTGAAATAGAAACTTTCGTGTCGAAAGACTCGTGTTCCTACACAGGTGATAGTAAACAGGAAAATCCAAAAGCAAATACCTATAAAATATTGAACTAGAAATTGTTCTTTCGAGAAATAATTTCAGATAATATAATATTCATCAAACTTTTGCATTTCGTTTTCCTGAGAAATGTGTGAATGGTCAATGATAAGCAACTCTTAAGATATGAAGATCAATTCATATAACATGCACTGGTCAGTAATAACTAACCTTTACAACATGCAGTATAGTAATAACAACCCCAGTAATAACTAACCTTTACAACATGCAGTATAGTAATAACAACCCCAGTGATAACTAACCTTTATAACATGCAGTATAGTAATAACAACCCCAGTAATAACTAACCTTTATAACATGCAGTATAGTAATAAC
>NW_013665815.1:682899-703720 GCF_000517525.1 Limulus polyphemus | reverse complement strand
GTTTTTTACTTGGTAGGGATTACGAACCTATAAAATGAAGGGAGATAATGAGGGGAAATTGGGGACGGTGTGTACATTAGCTGGTGGTTGGAATTTGTTGTTTAGGAAATTGCGTATAATCTTCCCTAGAAAATCAATCGGATAGCCATTATTTAACATGTGTTTATGTAGAAGGGTAATTTCTTTGTGTAAAATAAAATAATTAGAACAAATATTAAAAATTCTAATCAACAAGGGTATAACCAGATTGCGTTTGAAGAAATTGGGAATAAAACTATTGAAATTGGTGTAGAGGCCAGTAAAAGTTATTTTATGATAAACAGATGTAGAAAAGTGTTTACCTTCTTTGGTAATCATGACGTCTAGGAAAGGTGAATAATCATTTTCCTCGACTTCAGATGTGAACTTGATATTGAGGTGTTGGGAATTAAGATGAAAAAGGAACTTAGAATCGTGGCTTGATTGTCAAACCTATGGTCTATGACAGTTATATATTTTGATGTAAAGTTAATAGTTTAGGGAAAACTATTAATCACCAAGGGTGTTCGAAGATTAGCAATCCTCCTTTACCCTGCTCGAAGTTAAAGATTAGGATTTCGTAAAGTGGTCATCGTTCTAATTGGGCGAAAAAATGAAATAAAAGAAGAATGTCGCAACAGCAAGAAAGTGTCATCAATATAACTTACTTACTTACGTGGTAGGAGTTTAGTTTGAAATCAGAGAAGACAAGAGACTTCTCTCCCCAACTGGAGTGCTCAGGAACACTTTGTTCCTCTTCAACTCCGCTCGTGGAATGTTAGTTCTCGTGATTCCGGAGGAAGAGAAAAGAAAGAGAAGTGTAAGGAGGCCGGCAACAATGAAGAAGTATAATATTGAATATTCATTCTCTTCATTTTCGTGTTTGGTGTTCGAATGTTGCTGCTACAGGAAGACACAAGGAACGGGTAGGCGTTCTTATATGTGTGTAATTTGCGATATTTTCTTTATGTTGTATTAACTAATAATTTATTGTTAAATTATTAATTGATCTATTAACCAATTGATGGGTTAATTAATTGACTAATTACTTAACTAATCAACGACCCTCTCAGGGTGGGCGGGAACCTAAAAGTTCTATGCCCCAAATCTAGGTGTGGGAGAAATCGGAGTACCCGGAGAAAACCCACTTTCACAGGGCAGACTCCGAATAGTCGTTCTGCCCTGTGCCCAAACTGAAAAAAAAAGAAAGAAAATGATTAGTCTTGACATAAAACATACATATATTCGGTTAGCCATCGTGGTTTTTGTGTGAAGATGTTGTATGGGGAGATGTGTTTTGTAGGGGCGCTGGCAATTTTACAGAGTGTGTTTGTCAGGTTGTTTCTATTTTCTGCTTTTGTGTAATACTTATGCGCTAGATCACTAAGCCTACTATTAAGGGTAGGGAGATTGCTTATTTTGTGTAGGTATTTAATGGGGGTGTATTTTGGTAATTTGGGAGCTATTCTTAGTATCTTATTTTGCTGTTTTTGTATTTTATCTAAAGTATTGTTGGCCATATTATAAGTTACTTGACAGTCATATTCTATGAGCGGGTGAATGTATGCTTTGTAGATTTTGAGTATTGTGTCTGCTGTGCATCCAGTGTTTTTGCCGGCTATTCTCTGTAGGTGGGTGATGGACGAGTGTATGTTTTGAACATGTTCTGTCCATGTTAACCATGTGTCAAATGTTATGCCAAGGAAATTGATGTGGTTACTTATTCCTATTGTTATGTTCCAAGTTTTACTTCAACTTTGCTTAACGGTTCTCCGTGTCTTTTTAGTTTTCTGCATAAAGTTATTGCTTGGGAATTTGACGGGTTTAGTACAACCCTTCATTTGTTACTCCAGCTGAGAATGGTGTCCAGTGATTTTTGGACTCGTGACATGGCCAGGATAGGATTTCTGGATATACTCTGGATATGTAGCTTGCGAATATGATGTAAAGGAGTGGCGAAAAGACAGATCCCTGGGGCACTCGGGCTGTAATGTTGAACGGTTTTGATAGCGCGTCATTAACTTTATCTGACTATGGTGTTATTAACTTCAAGAGTTTGTAATATGCATAAAATGGCATTGTGCCATACGCTGTCGAAAGCTTTTGGGACGTCCAGAAAAATTCCTAGTGTTACTTGGTTGTTATTGAAAGCTTTATAAGCAGATTCGGTTAAACGCTTGAGATGTTCTATGATTTGTCTTCTTTTTCTGGCTGCATTTTGCGTCTGGGGGAGGATATTGTTTATTTCACAGAAGTGAAGAAGGCGACTTGAAATTATTTTCTCCATCAGTTTACCAAGACAACCCAGTAGACTGATTGGACGAAAGTTATCACGGTTTGATCTGTTTTTTTTGTTTTTTTGGAATGGTGGTGATTATGGCTTTCTTCCATGTGTCCGGGTAGTAGCCTGAAGATAATGACAGATTCATGATACTTGTGAGGTGAAGTAACAGAAGATTGGAAGCTTTCTTTAATATTATATTTCTTATTCCGTGTTGTCCTGGTGAAGTGTTTTTGAGGTTTTTGATGTTAATTTTCAGTTCAGTGAAAGTACTTTTCTGCTAATGAGGTCTGGCTGATTTGCTGTTGCTTGGGGCTGGGGAGTGAAAGTGGTTTGGTTAATGTTAATGTGATTATTTATTAGTTGTTGGTGTTGTGTATCAAAATCTGGAGAGTTTAGATCACTTGGCGGATTCGTAGTAGTCAGCCAACAGGTCAGCTTTTTCCGAATCCGTCCTAGCGGTGATATTGTTGTATCTGATGTGTTGGAAAAAGTGATTCGGATTTTGGTTTGAAGTTTTTTCTAAAAATCTTTTGGATTGTTTTTCGTGTTTTCTAAAAATATGGCAAAAGTTACGCAATTTAGTTTCTTTTAATATCTTAATTTCTTGTTTTATTTGAGATCTCAGTCTATTATTTCGAGTTTTAAGTGCTGGATCAGGCGTTGAGTAGTGAGTTCTCCTTAGTTGTCTATGTTTGACAATGTATCTGTGGTGTTAGTGTGCAATGTTTGGTCCTGGATTGCGGAATTGTGTCTTTATGAATTTCTTTCGTTACGTTTTCTACGTAGGCATCTAGTTCTTGTTTGCTATTGAAGTGGTTAATAAATCGTGGGTTTAGGGCTGCATTGAACTCTATCTAATTTGTGTAAGTGTAGTTCTATACCTAAGTAAGGGTGTGTGTGTTTGTGCAAATGTAGTTGTAACCTAGGTAAGGGTGTGTGTGTTTGTGTAAATGTAGTTGTATACCTAGTTAAGGGTGTGTGTGTGTTTGTGTAAATGTAGTTGTATACCTAGGTAAGGGTGTGTGTGTGTGTTTGTGTAAATGTAGTTGTATACCTAGGTAAGGGTGTGTGTGTTTGTGTAAATGTAGTTGTATACCTAGGTAAGGGTGTGTGTGTTTGTGTAAATGTAGTTGTATACCTAGGTAAGGGTGTTGTGTGTTTGTGTAAGTGTAGTTGTATACCTAGGTAAGGGTGTGTGTGTGTGTTTGTGTAAATGTAGTTGTATACTAGGTAAGGGTGTGTGTGTGTTGCCGGGCCGTGTCGGGTGTAGATCATACAGGAGATGGTGAAGTGATCGCTTGAGATATCTTAATGTTTTCAAGGTGGGGGATTTAAGGATATGAACGATATATTTAGATAGGTTATAGTTGCAAGAGCCTACAGCTGAGAGAATGGAGCGGAGAAGGTATCCAATTTACGATTACCGACTCTTTTACATTTGCTACTAAAATCTCTAAAATTCCCTCTGCTGACCAATATGTTATGGCCAGTTTTGATATTGAATCTCTATATACCAATATCTTCCTTGATGAAACTTTAAACTTAACCATGGACCTTCTCTTTTCCACTGAAACTGAACCGTATCCTGGTTTTACCTGTAAACAATTCCTGGAACTTCTTGTCCTCTCTACAAAATTAAACCATTTCCTCTTTAATGACGTCATTAATGACCAAGTAGGTGGAATCGCAATGGATCCCCGCTGGGTCCGACGATAGACAATAGTTTTCTATGTTATCATGAACGCAAGTGGCTAAAAAACTGCCCACGTGAATTCAAATCTGTCCTTTACAAACGCTATATTGATGACACTTTCTTGCTGTTTCGACAATCCACGTCGTCGTCGTTATCGTAACAATCAGTACAGAGGTATACAGGTATCGGATCGAATTTTCGTTTCTGTCACAACGAACTAATTTTGTTCTTTTATCTTTTTCGTTTTTCTAGTGGGACGCCACAGTCCTTCTTAGTGCCAGAATCAACCAAGCAATGCCACAACCGATGACGTCAACCACGGGTGTCACTACGCGGTCAACGAGTGCTGCATCTGACCATGCCGAGATTCAAGCCCTTCTCGCTCGGGCTGAAACCAACGTTGTTTCCGACGGATCTACTCCAAACACGATTCTCTCGGGACCCGAGACGGATTCTTTTTTAGTAAGGTCTTCATCGGAATCCAATATAAACGGTTTCATTACAGTCAAAAAGAAGAAACCAAGAGGAAGGAACAAACGAATGTAACCAACCCCCAAGCTCCCCCACACACAAAACAAGTTAGACCTAACAAACAACAGTAACACTCTAAAAGACAGTCAACAACAACCCACACCCACGTCTTCCAAACCACGTATACCAGCCATTGTTGTCTGAGGTGTGCCTAGTACACTCAGACAACCACAAATCGCTTCTGAGTTTCCCAAATTATTCCCTGGCAGGCTTCTTCCTAAAAGAGGTGTGGTAATTAAGTGCAATGAGCCCAAAGATTATGCGCACATTCTGGCCCACTGATCCGGAAACGCTTTTGGTGGTAACACCTCCGTTCACACCTCCAGCTCCACACACTAATAATTAAAAACATCCAACTCGACACTGATGACATAGAAATCTTAGATGAGCTGGTTGCGATAGGATTCACACCAAAGAGAGTAGAACTAATCACATCATTCAAAACCAAACAAAAAACACCACCAGTAAAAATCAGGCTAAAGATGAATATGAATCTCTACTCTCGAACGGCTGTACACTGTCCAGAACCAAACCCGCTACCCCACCCATACACTCTTAGGTTAATACTGCAGTGTTTCAAGTGCCAAAAATTTTGTCATTCAAAACCTAACTGCACAGCTAATGCACGGTGTGTAAGATACGCTGGACCTCATGAAGTAGAAAGTTGTCCCAAACAACGCGAAGAAGTAAAATGCGCTAACTGCCAGGGTCCACATGGTGCTAGTTACAAGGCATGCCCAAAGTACCAAAACATTTGTAACCGCATAAATAACATTCAACCAATAAACACTGAACTAAGTACTTTCTCACTTATACCAACACTCACCCCTCCCCTTGACCACTACGCGATTACCACAACCCTTCATATTCACGGCAACAAACAACACAACGCTCCCAAATTACATACAAAACAACGTGACTTTCCCCAGTACTAATATTCACAACAACACTTATGCCACACCAACTTTAGGCAACAATAACATGCAAGACACCACGCCAACAACACAAACACTTTAATTTAGGATATTACACTATAAACTTACTGGCATTCTTAACTGAACTCTGCACCATGCCACCACCAAGCCCAATTACATCAGTAGAATTAGGTGCGATAATTTCTCACATCTGCGAAACAGCCAAATATTACCTCACATTCAAACCACACCACATCCCACTGCGCATAGAAGCATGCAAGCGAAGAGCAGAACATTCAGAAACAAACTAAGTATACTACACTTAAATTATCAAGGAGGCCTTCACACCCAAAAATTGAAATTTTAATTCTTAGTAACCAAACTGACTCCGATATAAAAACCATATCCGAGACATTATCAAAAGAAGAAAACAACATTAATATTCCCAGCTTTAAATCATTCACAAGACCCGAAACTAACGAAACTAGATGCATTGCCATATTTTTCAAACAATATATTACCCGACACATTGAAATAGAAACAGACATTTACTCAACTATTAATGAAAGCATTTACTTCAACTTCCGGCTTAACAACAACCAAACCATTTCTATATTGGCCATGTATTTTTCTCCTAACAAACAGATTGATTTTAACTTTCTACAAAACTGTTTAAGCAGGAAACTCCTTTACTAGTCTGGGACTTTAATGCCCTCCATACCGACTTCCACAGTTACAGAACCAACGCCAGAGGCTCCAGCCTTTACACATTACTAGAGAATAATAACATGCACGTTGTTAACGATAACACCCCAACACACTATCATGCAGCCACAAATACCTACGACGTACTTAACCTAGCTATAATCTCTACCCCTCTCGTACCTTACTCCGGGAACTTCACGGTTCACCCTCACATAACAAGCGACCACTTTCCTATCTCCTTTAACATTTCTTTCAACAAACAGGAAATTCATGTCAACCTCCCACGGGTTTACAACTATACACAAACCAATTGGAGAAACTTTAATGCCACTCTTGACACACTTTTATCTGACTTCAAAGCTAGCTCTAACGACAGATACGTAAACGACATCACAGAAGCTATTTCGAAAGCAAGTGAGATCGTAATTTCTTTTTCAAACAAAAACATTTATTTACAACAATGGACGTTAACACCAGAAATACACAAATTCATTAAAGAACGTAGAAGACTCAAACGACTTTTTATGACTATAAGAGACTAAACATTAAAACCGCAAATTAACAGGACACATGCACTAATTAAACGTAACATTATTACTTAAGAAATGAAAACTGGATGAAATTTTGTCACTCACTAGACGATAATTACGATCAACCCAGAGAATTCTGGAAGAAATTCAAATCGCTCACAGGGGTAAAAAAATAACAACAGACTCTTTCAACACATAAAATACAACAACATAACTGCAAAAACTGACGCCGACAAAGGGAACTTTCTTGCTGATCATTACACCAATACCTTTTCAGCCATAAACTCTCCAACATTTAATCAATCGTTAAAACAGTATATCATTGAACACGTCTCATCAAGACCATACTTATACAACCCACAATTTCCGACTAATATTACCAACGATACCACTTCAACGCACGTACACGACATCTTTGAGAGACAAATCACAATGGGTGAACTTAAAATTAACTTAGCAACGCTAAAAAACTCCTCCCCCGGACAAGGCGGTTTAAGAAATATTATCATAAAAAACGCCTCAAGCAACCTTCTCTGTCATCTCTTAAATATCAGGAGCCTATCCTTCCTGTCAGGATACTTCTCCGCTGTCTGGAAACAAGCTAGAATCACAGTCATCCCTAAAACATCACCAACCCTGACAACTTCAGACCGATAAGTCTACTAAGCTGCATAGGTAGAGTTATGGAAATAATCATTTCCAAAAGCTTACTTATCTTTTGTGAAAACAATAAGCTAGTCCCTGACATACAGATCCCTTCACCAAAAGGACGACAGACCACATATAAGTCCATATATAAGTCATAACAATCAGGTAACAATTGTGGTTTTCTTAGATGTCAAAAAAGCTTTCGACACAGTGTGACACAATGTCATCAGATACCGGCTCTATTCCATGAATATCAATAAGAAAATAATCAGATGGACATCTAACTTTTTAACCAGTCGAACTGCAACAGTTAAAATAAATAACGCTCTATCTAAGACATTCAACGTCACTGCAGGAGTACCACAAGGATCTGTTCTATCACCACTACTTTACATACTGTTTGTAAATAATATATTCTTCCCTGACTTCACATACAGCTACTTTTTCCAGTATGCTGACAACATAGACCACTAATTGCGAGCAATAGAGTGCACAAATCCTTAGATGCAATCCTTAACTGGTGTAACGATTGGCGAGTCCTACTGAATCCCATAAAAACCATTGGTATCGCATTCAAACACAGCGTAAATAAACACAACAAAAACGTTAAGAAAAATAAAACTCAAATTAGGAAATGAAGAAATAAAATTATGCCCCCATGCGAAATTTCTACGAACAACGATTGACAAACGACTCTCCTGGTCGCAACATTTCAAAAACATTAAGTAATCAATAAGCAAAATAATTAACCATTTAAAACTCAGATCAGGTAACAATAAAGGGTGCAAACCCCTTAATAGCATAAAAATCTATATGGCATATATTTGCCCCCTAATAGAATACGACTCTCAAATCACCTACAATACGCCCCAAAATATCGCTAAATCTCTCGAACTTCAACAAAACAGAGTTTTAAGATAAAAAAAAGCTCACCCCTAACAAATGTATGCACAAAACCAGCGACGTTCCATTAGGTAAAGACAGATTAACAACACTAGCCCACAAATATTACCAAACAGTAGAAACTAGCAATATCCTAACTGCTAAGCTACACATCTTGACCAGTGCCCCACATAAAACAATATCTACATACAACATATACATGGCCTCCAAAACAACTTTTGATAACAATTTCAACCTATGTTCAAACTATGGTCTATGACAGTTATATATTTTGGTGTAAAGTTAATAGTTTGGAGAAAACTATTAATCACCAAGGGTGTTCGAAGATTAGCAACCCTCCTTTACCCTGCTCGAAGTTAAAGATTAGGAGTTCGTAAGGTGGTCATCGTTCAAAGGGCTAAGTGGGCGAAAAAATGAATTAAAAGAAGAAGAAGAGAGAGAAAAAAATGATATATATATATATCAAAATTGAATGCATGTATATATATATATATACATTTATATAAATCAAAATTGATTGCATATATATATATATATATACACACAGGCATCGGTGGTAATACTGAGGCAAGTGGGCGGAAGTGAAAGCGAAGGCGTAGCGGAGACAAGTTGTTATTGCAGAAGAAACAAGTCGAGAACGATTGTTGACAATGTAATGAAATAAACCAAACAAACGGGCCTTTACAGGGCCTGGCAGGGATCAATGGACCCAGATGCCGTGGCTGGGATCTATAGAACCAATGCCTAAGAGTCTGGTGTGAGTGTGTGTGTAACGAGTGCCCGAGAAAACCCATCATTTTCACTAGCCGGAACCGAAAAAAAAAGTCCGGTTAATGCCCGAGTGAACATCTAGTGAACTTTAGTGTTAGTTTTGTAATTAGATATCTAACTTCATTTCACTAATTACCGTTTATTACGCACGCGTGTAATAACTGGCGTTCTTTTTTCGATCTTGTAAAGATCTCATCTCGACTTGCAGCTGAAAGAATCTTTTCAGTATGTTACGTAAACACATCAAAACTTTGTTGGACATAACCTTAGGATATAGAATCCTCTCATGTGGACATATTTTTTTTACTTCTTTTGTGGAGCAGCGGGAGTCTTTATAATGTATCTCCAATAACGAACAAACCTACCTTCTCAAGTGTTGTGAACATACATTAAAGGTGTTGAGGCATGTATTCTGATTTAGTTGTTCACTGCACAAAATAGAACAGTATGTTCTTTTTTTAAGATTTTCCTTCTTTAGACATTCGTTTTAACTTTTTCCATAAACGTTTAAATAGTTAAAGAAACCATAAATAAAAGCAAGAAAATTGTCATATATTTAAAATATTCAAGGTAATATCGGTTATATTTTACTTGCCGTAAAAACAAATTATTTAAGTTCCCTCTGTGTAGTTTCTATTGACATCATCATATGTCTTTGTAGTAACAGACCGACTTCTCTCCAAAAAAAAAAAAAAAGTTTTTGATGTTAAGTGTTTTGGTAAGTTAGAAAACGAAATAGCCATATTGTCGCCATTTTCCAAATAAACGTGATATCGTCTGCAACAAATGGGTGTGGGGTGGCGTGAAATCGAATCTAACATATTTCTGCCGATGTAATGTCGTCATGTGTGAAACATCCGGAGGTGGTGTGTTTTCGTCAGAAACGAAACGGAAGCAATATAGTCACGTGCTAAACTGAAAGCGAAAGTGATGAGTTTTCTTGGAGTGAAACGAATTTTCTGGCGCTACGCATTGAAAGAAAACAAAGCGGAAACGTTTTCGCTAGAAACGAAATATCGGTAAGGTCGTGAAGTAGTAACGAAAGACCAAGCTGACATGTTTGTGTGAAAAGTGAAACTAATGTGTGATCTTCCCGTGTGAAACGAATGGAAAGGACATATTGCCGTAGTATTATTCATTGTTTATCACATTTCGCAACTTGCGTGTGTGTAATAGCCAACATTTCATGATGTCAGTTTGAAATATGGATATTCACTTATAAGCTCAGATAGATGTCAAGAAAGTCCAGTGAAGTGTTCAGCAAACGTTTACATGCACAAAATGTAAATCGAAGAACAATAACCTAAACCAATTCTTTGTTTGTTCTGATAATTAATGCATTAAGATTTCATTTTGAAACCCAAATTGGGTTTAAGCCAAACACAGTATGAAATTTTATATACTGGCATTTAATTTTATGACTATCTCTAGTCTAAACATCGATCTAATATTATGTGTGATATTTAAAAGAGCAAACAGTCTTAGTGTGATGTTTTTTTCTTATAGTCTGCAGGATCATCGATCGGTTAGATTGAGGAAAGTATAATCATCATATATTCTAATATGTAAAAATACAACATATTTAATAATGCTTGGAGACGGCTTGAATGGCTAATGACGAAAAACTTTAATATAAGTTTAACATAACAGCCAATGTACAACGTTTCGACAGCATCAGGTACAAGTAATTTACACTGACACAGATATATATATATATATATATACAATCGCTCTTATAATACACCCATAACTCCAAAATGGAAGAGCGCGATTCTGCGGCAAGGCGACGCGAACCATGGACCCTCAAAGTCACACTCCGGCGCGGTAGCCGCTAAGTCACGTCCTGCTGTTTCAAAAGAAATTGATCAGTTGACCAAACTCTCTGCCAACTCTTGGGGTACTCTTTACCAATGAATAATGGGATTGACTGTCACATTATTACGCCCCCATGATGAAAGAGGAAAAGTGTAGATCATATATTATGTGCGAATAAGTGCTCTCACGAAAACTGATGGTACTATCTGAGCCTTGTTGATTAAATATGAGTACAGAATGTAATTGTTCCTCATCAAGAAGTTGCAAACAAACATTACATTTAAATTATGTATAATCCATCTTCAATAGTTACAGAAAATGAGCAATGATCATCACTAAAAAAAACACGTGAAGAACAATGTTAGTTTCTAACACACATGTAACATAATAAATTGGAACTGAAGGATGCAAAAAATAAACACTAAGTGAGCTGCATTGTTACACAGGAAATGAATGCTCTAAAAATACAGGTTAAATCAACAGAATAAAAAAAAAATCTGATTGTTTGTTTATAGTTAAGCACAAAATTACACACAATGGGCTATCTGTGTTGTGTCCACCACGGTATAGAAACCCGGTTTTTAGCGTTGTAAGCCTTCATTGAAGAAAGGCATATGCCCGGTAAATTTAGCATATATTCTACGTCATCACCATTGAAGACCGTTCTCTGTGATATCATTTTATTAATGCTGTTATGTTTCGATATATCACATGAAAACTATAACCAAATACCGATGTTAATCTCCTAAAACTTGATTTAAGCCCGGCATGGCCAGGTGGTTAGGGCACTCGACTCACAATCTGAGGGTCGCGGGTTCGAATCCCCGTCACACCAAACATGCTCGCCATTTCGGCCGTGGGGGCGTTATAATGTGACGGTCAATCCCACTATTCGTTGCTAAAAGAGTAGCCCAAGAGTTGGCGGTGGGTGGTGATGACTAGCTGCCTTCCCTCTAGTCTTACACTGCTAAATTAGGGACGGCTAGCGCAGATAGCCCTCGTGTAGCTTTGCGCGAAATTCAAAACAAACAAACTTGATTTATTTTATACCCATATGCTTGGCATGATGGCATCTTTAATGTTTTAACGTCAAATGTTCAGGTTACTCAAAAAACACATACCTATGTGAAATATCAAAGCTTCTCTATTAAAAAAAAATATTAACAGAAAGGAAGCAACATTAAAAGGATCAGTGAAAAAAAAAAGGTAAATTGATAATTTATCAGTAAATATAAGAATAGGAGGACATCACTGTTCCCTGTGTTAAATAAAGTCGACCTGAAATGTTATAATATTATATGTAGATATATTGGTTTTATACTTTACTCCTTGAAAGAGATCTCTATGAAAATAACGCAGTAGCACTTCAAGTTTGATATTTTCAGCAGCCCTCTATACAAATTCTACTGATCTCCGTTTTATTGCTCACAAAATGCATTGTTCAGTCATCGACTGACGGCAACAGCTGGATTTTGAAATATATTGACTCTCTGAAAGACTATTTCAACGATTGGATACAAAGAGAAATGTAGAAGCAAGAAGAATGTCCTAATGTTATTTTCCTTTCTTGTTCTCTGGTCTAATATCCTACCACGTCACTCTGAAAATGGGTCAAGTGACAAAACTTTGGCGTTTATCTTCAGGAAAACCATTATTGCATTTAGCATTTAGAATAGTAGAGATTTAGTGGCAAACAGAGTGGGAACCAAATTCGGGTAATTTCCATTAGAGGTGTTTTCTAAAAATAAAACAATACAATATTATATTTTTAGATTCAAGAACGTATTTTTTTTATTTTAACCACTTTCCTTAACTAATTTTAAAAGAGTAAAAAACTAGCTATGCTAACTTGTAAGATGCTAGCTGAAAGGGAAGGATATAAGAATATTTGCACCAGAACTACTCCAAATTGGATAAATGATTGAAAGTTCGAAATACTGACAAATTTCAAAAACAATACACTTCACGAACAAGATGATATATAATCTTGGGTTTTGTTCTACGTCATATATCACAACAAAACAATATGGTGCTTAGTCTTAAGTATAGTTTACAGTAATATATCACAGCAAAACAAACAAGTTGGTACACAATCTCGGATACTGTTGAAGGTAATATATCAAAGCAAAAAGAACAAGATGGTGCATAATCTTGGGTATTGTTCAAGGTAATATATCACAGCAAAACAAGGAAGATAGTGCAGTTTTAAGTATTGTTCAATATAGTAGACCATAGCAAAAAAAAAGACCAGATGGTCTTGGTTGATATCGAAACTTATATATCACAGCAAAACAGACTAGATGTTGCATAATTTTGGGAATTATTAAACTTAACATATTATAGCATAAATAAAAAGATGGTGTAAAATCTTGGGTAGTTTTCAAAGTTTTTTAATTGGAATCTCTGACACACACATCGCTAAGTCTGAAAAAAAAAAACAAGTGTTCTCGTCAGTTACATTTCTATGTTATTTTGATTGGTGATTTGGATTTTTTAACTGTTTTTAATATTGGTTGTGACTTTGTTGCTGATGAATGGAATGGTCAAAGTTGTTGTGGTATTTGTGTTTTTGGGTGTTGTTTGCATGTGTTCGAAAACGTTGTCGATGTATTGTTTTGCGCATTATTTCCGTAAGGACGTGTTTTGATGTTAGGTAAAACTTCTGTGATAGCGTGTTCGAAACAGCTTCAATTCATTCTCTTCAGCTCATAAGGCACCTTTTTTTTGACACGGTCTGGATGATGTGAGATATAGAGAAGGAGTATTTTTACATTGTTTTGAACACATGAACCTAAGTACTGTTAATTGTTATCTTTAAGAAGCAGCTAAAGGAGAATAAAATGACTGATTCAGTTTTAAAGTTTATTAAATGCAAAGGAAAACTTAGGTACCTATCGGAATAAAACCTACGTATACCTTACTTTTTCCAAACAAAAGAGCTTAACTTGTCATTTAATAAATATCGTTTTAATAAATATGTTGGTATCGTTAAATATCTAAATATCATAGTTGGTGTGCTTTAGAATTTTGAAAATATGTAAAACATTTGAACACAAGTAACGTAATTTTTCTAGGTGTTTCCTTATCGGTACTCGATATAAATTATATAGTGTGGTTGAGATTTACATTCTTTTCCTCTTTCACTCATAAGTTCCGATCATTTTTCGCGCAAAACTACACAAATGCTATCGAAACATAGCCACCCTTAATTTTGAACTAATAAATTACAGGGAAGGCAACTAATCAACAACACTCTCTCTTGGGCTATTCTTAACTACATTTTACTAGTTCTGGGGGATTCTGAAAATGGCACAAATCACTGTATTTTATAGACTGGTGAATGGTGAGATATACCATGAAGTGTAGGCGATGAACAGTCTTATCTATTTCGAAAGAAAGGTAATTTCATTAAGTTAGCTCATTTATCAAGATTTATGGCCCTGTAAAAGTCACAATTGTATGATAAACGCACGAGAAAATTTATTACACCCAAAAAAAATCAAGCATGCTCGCCCTTTCAGCCGTGGGGGCGTTATAATGTGACGGTCAATCCCACTATTCGTTGGTAAAAGAGTAGCCCAAGAGTTGGCGGTGGGTGGTGATGACTAGCTGCCTTTCCTCTAGTCTTATACTGCTAAATTAGGGACGGCTAGCGCAGATAGCCCTCGTGTAGCTTTGCGCGAAACTGAAAAACAAACAAACAAACACACAAAATAAATAAAATGGTTTGGGAATTACACCTGCTAGTAAGTTAGTTATGTAAATTTCCTCCACGGTTTCGACGTTTGAATCAGAAAACCCACAATGAATTTCTAATTTCTTCTTACTATAATTATTATACGAGACATATCAAGCAAATTATTTTAATTGGGAGCAAGTCCTTCAGTTATCATTATGATCATTCTTGAACATATATTTTATGTAACATGATTAGTCAATGAGTGTATAGATGGTGAAAAACATGTAAGAGAGTTATAGAAATGAAATGTAAGTATAATAACTACCTTGATTCGATTCATCAGTATTTAAAATCTCAATTAGTTTTAACGGATAATTTGATTTGCTTATTAGTGTATCGCATTTATATTAAATGTACCTTCTAGCAACACACTCAATAATTTATTGGTGTTTGTTTTCTTACTTTTATGTTATTACAACCACAGTCGCTTCGTTTTTATAGACTGGGCTGGGCTTGGACTAGTGGTTAACGTGCGAGACTGTGAATCTGAGGGTCCATACTTTGATGCCTGCACCCACGTATTACAACGCTAGAAACCGGGTTTTTATACCTGTGGTGAGAGAGCACGGATAGCTTTGTGCTTAGTTTCAAACAAACAAACAAACTCTAATGCCTACATCGTTCTTTGATGGATATGAAGTAAGTACAATAAAAACGTTTTTAATTAACTGATTGATAAAATATTGAGAAAGTGTAAACCAATCAGTACATTGATTTCCCGTTTAAAACACTTTAAAATATATATCTTGTACTTCTACTGCAAATACATTTTTTAGTAGTCCACTAGAAAGTTTCCAGAGGGCATATTCTAAGAATCCCTGCTGTTGGCGCCCTCTAGTGGCAGTTAAGGGTCAATAACTCGCAAAAGGATAAGCAGAAAAATTAGGAAAATAAATTATCAAATTTTTCGAATAGTTTGCATGCACTTATGACAGTTTCAGAGACATTTAGTGATGAAAATTTACGCATGTCTATTTCAGTAAGTACCACCTATTGAGATAATAAATAACTATCCTCAGTAAACAGTTTTCATAAAATCCAAGGGCACCTTCGTTAAGCAGTCACTATATCTTATACAATTTCGCAACTATTGTAAATTATACACGAGTTATTTAACTAAACCGGTGTACTCCCTAAATGGTTATCGTTCATTGATTATATTATTCACTCATCGTTTATACACACACACACACACATATATATATATACGTATGTGCGTTCGTTTATAACTGGGATCTGCAGGACCGATTGTCATCAAACCAGGTATGTACCCGTAGGACTACCGAGGAATGATATGGGAGGGGGGTGCATATCCGAATGCCAACTATACCCTATGTCATCCAACAAGGGCTCCAATGTCTTTGCCATGCATTGTGTCTGCTTATAACTGGCGAATTAATGTACCTATCGTCACCAAACTTAGCATGTACTCATACGACTCCATGAGTAGTGACCTCTATGTCACCCCGGGATCACTACGTCTTCCCCATGCACAATATACTTGTAACAAATTATTGCTGTGAGTAGAGACTATCGGTGAAATTCATAGTGTAATTCCTTCAAAACTCTTATATAAAACTGTTAACAAAAGATATTACGTGTTCTTGGTGTTGGACAAAACTGTTAACAAAGGATATTACGTGATCTTGTTGTTGGAAAAACTGTTAACAAAGGATATTACGTGTTCTTGGTGTTGTTGTTGTTTTTTGTTGTTTTTTTTTGGAGGGGGGAGGTAGTCATTTGTCTAGTTTTATACTGAATCCTGCTTGTTCTTGAGATCAATTTTTACTTAAACTATTATAAACAACCCAAATTTACATTACAAAATAAAGGTTAGTAACAGAAACATTATTCTTGATAGCAAATTGCTAGATGTTCAGATAAAATATATTTTAAACATAAATGCAAATTTAATAACATACGATTTTCCTTAAGAACAAACACTGAAAGCTCAAAATATTTTAAACTCTAGTAGTTAAGATTTTATTCTTAGCAAATCGTAAGGTTCCTAAGGTATCAAAAAATAATAAATCAAAAAAGAATTTTAACGAATTCTAAGGATCAATATGACAGTTGATAGATGCACATAGCAAATCACGAGCCAAAACAAAAATACTGAGGTTCAAGAACTTCTATAAAAGTGTTGTTTTAAAAAAGTTACAATTAGAATAATTTAGTTTAATCATGGTTTAGTTTTTTTAACACAATCAAATTTCAAGATATATTAGACTTTTCACACTTTCAAAACTATATAGATAGGAGGATTTCACAGTTTCGATTTTAAAAACTTTAACAACTGGAGTATATAAAAATATAATGTTAACCACAGTTATTTTCGCTCCTTACAAACCTTTGCTTTTTTATTTTTTATTGTCACACTTCAATAGACTTTGTTTTCATTTCTACTCCTTTTTTTTAATTTCGAAAAGTTATTTTCATGTAACTAGATGGAGAGAGAGAGATAGGTTTGTAACAAGGTAGTTTCAAGATGGTACTGCAACCGAACCGGAAAACGTTTTTTGCTAAAAATAAATAAACTGAAAAGGCTCATTCTTAGGAGATAAAGAACACTTGTGGAAAATTTCAGTACTCAATTTTATGGGTTTGGCTGCTAGAATTTTAACAGACCAAGAGTAATTTTCCAAGGTAGTCAGTGCGCATTATATTTTTTTTCCATTACACAAGCTTTGGCCTACTCTGGTTGGAACAATCTCAAATAAATGAAAATGTCTATAGGATAAAAGCAAGTTAAAGCCTCTTCTAAGCTATGCCACAAATGACGTTTTATTCTTGCTTTAATAATGCCACAAAATGCATTATATAAAAAACGTAATCTCTGCCTGTGACAAAATGTAAAATCCAAATAAAATTGTATAATTAACACAAAATTCTGTCTGAGACTTGTATGTAGATTTAAAAATGAAATAAATAACGTATGATTCGTCTTATTTCGATAAAGACATATATAGGGTTGACCATAATTCTGTGGCCGTTTCTCCTGTAGCATAGCACAGTAGTACCTTAACATTACATACGAACTATTTCAGTGTACAAGAAAAAAAGACGGTGAAAACTTACCTTTATCTTCGTCTGATAACATCTAACTCGATACAACTGAAAAGAAACAAGAGGGGCAATTACTTTCGAATTAGGACAGAATACAGTAGATACAGGATTATGACAGAATACAGTAGATACAGGATTATGACAGAATACAGTAGATACAGGATTATGACAGAATAAAGTAGATACAGGATTATGACAGAATAAAGTAAATACAGGCTTATGACAGAATACACTAGGTACAGGATTAGGACAGAATACACTAGGTACAGGATTAGGACAAAATACAGCAGGTAAAGGATTAGGACAGAATACAGTAGATACAGGATTAGAACAGAATACACTAGGTACAGGATTAGGACAGAATACAGTAGGTAAATGATTAGAACAGAATACAGCAGGTAAAGGATTAAGACAGAATACACTAGGTACAGGATTAGGACAGAATACAGTAGGTAAAGGATTAGAACAGAATACAGTAGGTGAAAGATTGTGTCCCATTCTTTACAGATAGAGCTACGGTACTTAATATTTTATACATAACGTAAGTCTCAATTCTATTTGTTTATTTTATAACTTGGGAGTTGAGCAGATTAACATTTATGCCTCCTTCAGCATGTAACTTTGGGTTTAGGAAAAAAAAAGATCTGCACATGAATGAACGAATAACTCATATATATATGTATATATAACTGATTACTCTTGGATTTGAATATCTGTCAGCAAACCAAACAAGAGTTTTCACTATATTTCATTAATACTAGTGATTCAGCTTCTAATTTCAAAGCTCATTGTTTTTAACTTCATGTTAAAGTTTATTACTTTAGATAGTGAAATATACTGTTTTCATCATAAGTACATGGGTTAATTGTGAGATTTGGGTTATCACTAAAAGCTGAATGGAAATTGATATTTCCTTTCCCATAAATATCTACGCTTTATATTTAGAAAGTATTTAAATGTTGGTTTTTTAAATATCATTTTACTTGAATTAATTTCGATTTATTTAGTATCTCATTTTATTTGAGTTGATAATCGTAGATTTAAGATCGTATTTACACAAAATAAATCATGAGCTGTGATTTAAAAAAATGTTGCTAAGACTTCACTATGTGTTGTTGAAATATTCCAGTACATGTGATGGTATATATAGTACACTTGTAAAACAAACAAGAGTTAATGCATCAAATCCTTTAGCGAGTGATTTTAGTCTCCATCTGCTGGCAAACAAATGAATGAATTTAATCAAGCAATTGATACTACCAGGGAAATAAATTTGCTCATAAATACTTACAAAAACCAAGTTTAATTTTTAAAGTTAAGTTGAATATTTACATTTTTTCTACTGCCTTTTAGTGATAGTATTATTAATTAGTTTCTTCTTTCTACTGCTTTTTGTGGTGGTATTATTAAATACTTTGCTTATTCAATATTGTTAGTTATATCACGACTTTATGGTAAAGATTTTATCAATTTTCTGTGGCGTTATCAGATGTTATCATAGTATCTGAAACTGACTGAAAATATCAATCATAAAATATTTATTACCCAAACCATATAATACGTTGCAATTAGTATTTCCTTAAAAAACGTTAACATTTTGAAGCTCAGTTAATAAATTACTTAACCACGCTAATCCTAAGGCGTTTTAACTTTAAAAAAAAATCGAAATGACCAATACACCCTTGTCTTTTCTTCATCTTTTGAAGATTGAAATTCAACTTTGGCAAGGTCTGTCGTTTACATAAACCAAATATAAACAAGTGCCTTTCTCAAGTGCCTTTCTGACAGACACTGTTGTTATTCACACACTGTTGTTATTCACGTTTACATAAACCAAATATAAACTGTCAGAAAGGCACTTGGTTATATTTGGTTTATGTAAACGTGAATAACAACAGGGTCTGTCAGAAAGGCACTTGTTTATATTTGGTTTATGTAAACGTGAATAACAACAGTGTCTGTCAGAAAGACACTTGTTTATATTTGGTTTATGTAAACGTAAATAACAACAGTGTCTGTCAGAAAGGCACTTGTTTATATTTGGTTTATGTAAACGTGGATAACAACAGTGTCTGTCAGAAAGGCACTTGTTTATATTTGGTTTATGTAAACGTAAATAACAACAGTGTCTGTCAGAAAGGCACTTGTTTATATTTGGCTTATGTAAACGTGAATAACACGTATGTACATGTTAGAAATCTGGTGGTTAATGCACTCTACTCGCAATCTGTAGTTTGTAGGATCGAAATCTGGCGCTGAACATTCTCGCTCCTTCAGCCATGGGGCGTTATAATATGATAGTCAATTCCACTATTTGTTGGTAGAAGATTAGCCCATGAGTTGGCGATGGATACTTCCGGCCGGTTTGCTTCTCCTCTAGTCGGAAACTCCATATCACGGACGGCAGCAGATCGCCTTAGTTGCTTTACCATAAACGAAACATGTTTAAACATACTAATTTATCTTTATGGTATTAAACAGTGACTTCATATCAAAATAAATCTGTTAAACCTTTAAGTATTTCTTGTCTTCGGTGCCACCTACTAGCACACGTCAGCGACTGTATCTTCTCTTTCATGATTATTTTAAAAACTGAATTGTTGTTTCTTTGTTTTTGTATTCCAAAACCAGGTATTTTGTATCTTATCATTAAATTTTACCCAAAAAGCACATTTGTTAACAAGTTCTGCAAATCAATGGGGAGATATCGAGCCCTTTAGTTTTAAAATTCTAGCTACTAGCGCCCTCGGAGATGAATTTACCAGAATACATAAATTTGAAAGTTTATACTTAACAGCAAAAAGCATTATAATCTGACTCACTTGATCAAATCGGTCAATTTCATTCCTATGTAACGTCTACAATAAAAAGTGGCAAAGTTTTAAGTCGTTAAAAAGTAGAAATAAAATTTGGCAAATTACAGAATTTCTTAGTTACAGCGCAACTTAATGTCAATGAAAGGAAATGTATCTTCAGTGTATATATCATATATTGATACCGTTTTGACTCTAAAAATAATTGAGTTTGATGAATAAAGACGCACTTTCTCGTTACTTTTTAGTCGTATGTTGATGATACTAGAGATATACAATTTCCGTTCTTTGTTCTACCAAATTTTCTATATAAAGCGTCTATTACACTTTCTTATATTAAACGGAAGTAATTAAACGTTACAATATACTAATGATCTCTTAAATGTTCAGT
>NW_013665815.1:676675-681899 GCF_000517525.1 Limulus polyphemus | reverse complement strand
AAAAGTTAAAAATCGGGTAGAATAACAAATCAAAGAATATTAAAAAACTGTTTAAAAGTTAAAAGTCGGGTAGAATAACAAATCAAAGAATATTTGAAAACTGTGAAAAAAATCTTGGCATAAAAAAGTACAGTTCATAGTATCCATAATTTGGGAATGCGTTTAAGTAAGAATTGATTTGATTCCAGAACAGTTTTCATTATGAAAGTTTGTTATTTGTTTATGTTATATTTCTCTGATTTTTATCATTAAAAACTGATAATTATTGTGTTGGACCCTTGCAAATTAATTGTTTTCTTAAACATATTTTCAACTATTTTGTATTATCATAATCTTATATTTTTCAGTATTTTTCGAATTGATTATTCCTAATTCGATAAAGTATACAAAAGTTGAAATAATACGTATAATATTCTGATAATTAATTCATTCGACATATGTATGTCCAATTATGAAAATCAGTTAATTGAAAAATATTTTCTCATCATTGCATTTTTAGAGATTACAATAGCTTTTAGCAATATCAGTCAAATATTTTGATATGTCACAGGTTAGATATTAACAATTGCCTTCATACACTAGCCATATCCATGTTTTGTTGTTCAATAAAGAACTAAATAAGTAGTTACGTTCCATATTTATAAATTTTTTGTTTCTGGAGCTAAGTATTTTGAAACATGCATTTAAAATTAAGATCCGTGAAGAAACGTTGTAATGTTATTTAAACACCTTATAGTATGAGTTTCTTATTATATCTTTAAACGTTATGAAGAAACTATGTAATGTTATTTAAACACCTTATAGTATGAGTTGACTATGTAATATTATTTAAACACCTTATAGTACGAGTTTCTTATTATATCTTTAAACGTTATGAAGAAACTTTGTAATGTTATTTAAACACCTTATAGTATGAGTTGACTATGTAATATTATTTAAACACCTTATAGTACGAGTTTCTTATTATATCTTTAAACGTTATGAAGAAACTATGTAATGTTATTTAAACACCTTATAGTATGAGTTTCTTATTATATCTTTAAACGTTATGAAGAAACTATGTAATGTAATTTAAACATCTTATAGTATCAGTTTCTTATTAAATATTTAAACATTATGAAGAAACTATGTAATATTATTTAAACACCTTATAGTACGAGTTTCTTATTATATCGTTAAACATTACAAAGAAACTATGTAATGGTATATTTAAACATCTTTCACTTGACAGTTTTTGTGAAGATGAAGAACATTCATACTCCTTTTTTATCTTCTTAAAAAAATCATCAACTTAAGAAAGGCGTGAAGCAATGCTGTGTCTTTTCACCTGATTTGTTAAATTTGTACAGTGAGAAAACTCTGAGAGAGATTAAGGATTTGCCAGAGTTGACCATTGGTGGACAGAATTTGAACAATTTGTGTTATGCTGACGACTCAGTTGTAATAACTGATTCAGAAGAGAAGCTTCAAAAAGTTTTAGATAAAGTTGTTAGTGAAAGTGAGAAAGAGGATTTAAGTATTAACTGTAGGAAAATATAATGCACAATAATTACAAAAAATAATATTATTCCTGTATACATTATCAAAGTAGATAAGGAACAGATAAGGCAGGACAATAAATTCAACTCCCTGGAAAGCTGGGTAACATCAAATGGTAAATGTGATCATGAAATAAAACGGAGAATAGGGATGGCAAAAGACGCATTCTAAAATGAAAAATTCGTGATGTCAGAAAAACACGTGGGTTCAAGAAGTCTTGATACAAACTGGGGACCCCGAAGAGGAAAGATCCAACTTTCGAAAGCGCTCGGGTTATAGGGTTTTTACCATTTTGAAAATGAAAAAGATACCGACAAATAGTAAACTTTCTATGGGGACGAAGCAAAGAATTATGGATTGCTATTTTCACGTATTCATGTTGGACAATATCGCCAAGTATAGAAAAGAAAATTGAAGAAATTGAGTTGTGGTTCTTAAGGCGCATCTTGAAAGCATGCTGGACAAGTCAACCTCAACTGAGGATATTTTTTCAAGATCAAGTTGCAAGAGGAAGCTGCTGACTAGCATAGGAAAGAAAAAAAATGGAGTTTCTCGGACATGTTATAAGGAAAGAAAAAAATTGAAAGTCTGGTCGTAACTAGAAATATTGAAGGAATGAGAGACCGTGGAAGGCAGAGGTTGTCTTGTGTCAAGAGTCTATCTAAATAGATGAATATATCGCCATTGGAAATATTTTATACCTCAAGAAGAAGAGATCTGTAGAGGACCATGACCACCACTGTCCTATTTAGATGTGGTACATAGAAAAGATCTGTAGAAGACCATGGTCACCAGTGTCCTGTTTGGATGGGGTACATAGAAGAGATCTGTGGACGACCATGGTCACCAGTGTCCTGTTTGGATGTGGTACATAGAAAAGACCTGTAGACGACCATGGTCACCAGTGTCCTGTTTGGATGTGGTACATAGAAGAGATCTGTGGACGACCATGGTCACCAGCGTCCTGTTTGGATGTGGTACATAGAAGAGATCTGTGGACGACCATGGTCACCAGCGTCCTGTTTGGATGTGGTACATAGAAGAGATCTGTGGACGACCATGGTCACCAGCGTCCTGTTTGGATGTGGTACATAGAAGAGATCTGTAGAAGACCATGGTCACCAGCGTCCTGTTTGGATGTGGTACATAGAAGAGATCTGTGGACGACCATGGTCACCAGCGTCCTGTTTGGATATGATACATGGAGAGAGGAAAAAATCAGTCTTGGAAACCTTAAACCAGTATTAAATTTTTTGTAGTACAGATCTTCAAAATGGATTATTTTTATTTTTATATGTGATATATATAGAAAAGATATATAAGTAGTAAACAAACACGTTCATTTGGACCTTAATTATGAACTTGGATATTAAATCACTTACCCAATAACCAGCCCCCTTCGCAGAGAATAATCTTTCCGACATTCTAAAACATATATTTTATTCCACTTGCATTATGAAAACGTTACTGCTTGTGTGATATTTCATTCACGCAAAATGTGCGCCGGTGGGACAGCGGTAGGTTAACGGACTTACAACGCTAAAATCCAGAGTTCGATTTCCCATGGTGGACACAGCAGATAGCCCTTTTTTCTTCACTAAAAGAAATGAACAACCAATACACGGTAAAGTGTTATTTTCCCTAATTAACTGGACCCCCCCACACCTAGTGGCACAGCGGTATGTCTGCGGACATACGACGCTAGAAACCGGGTTTCGATACCCGTGGTGAGAAGAGCACAGATAGCTCATTGTGTAGCTTTGGGCTTAACTTCAAAGAAACAAACAAACCCTAATTAATTCATAACTACACATATAGGAGTACACAGAGATCACGAGAAAATCTGCGAAATTAAAACCATTAAAATATTTGTGTCATATAAGTAACTGGAAATTTGTGTTTCTTTTTTTTTTGAGAAATTAAAATCATTACATCTCATTAGCAGCAATACGTGTATAAAATAAACTATTGTTAATTTGGCATTTTTTCATTACTAAATATTTGTAACATAATATTTTGAGTATTAACCTAAACAGTTAAAATATGGTAGAATGAGAAGGATAAAAAATCTAAGGCAATGAAAGATCTCAGAAAATGTTATTTAATAAAATGATCAAGGTGATAGAATTTATTTATTTCATATACCTGAGTATTGTCCTATTTATTTAAACTGTAAGTTACCAGGGTACCACCTTTTGTGCTCTCTGTGAATTATTAAAACTGAATCTATGAAAATGATCGAATATAATACCAACCTATATTATAAACACACATTGATCCAAAGTTTGTTTCACACTCATTCGAAAAGTATCTAAATATTTCAACAGATTTAGGCCTAGAGCTGCTGTGACGGATTTATTATTATATATTTATTTTAATATCAACGTTTGTTTAAGTTAAATTTATATTTAGAAATGTACATAATTTATACTGTTAAATCTGTATTGCGAAATTCCCGCCTATTCACTAAAGTTGTAGAAGGTTCTCGAGAGTAAGAATCAACAGTACATGTATGTACGTAAACACTAGTCTATCGTCGGTATTGTTGCGTAAGCTGAAATTTCGAGAAACTCTCCATACGCCTATAAATGTAATCAACACGACGAGCCAAAAGACAATATACATATTATGGTTTGCTATAGTTGGTATACTATAAACCTTGGAAGCTATAATTGTGATTAACGTTTAGTAATCGGGAACTTCAGATATTTGACCAGGTACGTTTATAGATTTCGAACATTACAAACCATTTAACTTCTGTGGATTTACATCGGACATTAGTACTTTTACGAAAACATAACCTAACTTCATCGTTGGAAAAACCCAACGTGTGACCAGTGGATAAAGAAGAATATAAAGCTAGCTAGCGCCCTATTCAGTGAATTGTACCTACATCAACTCGAAATTAACTCACTCATCGTGAACCCTCGATAAGATATCAAGGATGTTCCAGACCAGAAAGAAGACTCAATATTGTTTGTAAATATTTTGTACATAAATCATTATTTGTAATTACAATTATTGTAAATTGTATTGTTGTGTGTATATTAAAATATATTTGTATTAAAAAAGAAAACTGTGCGTATCAATCTTGTTGACAAATATCATAAAATGGATACATATCGGCATTTATTTATCTTCTAAATCTAAATTACAATTTAACTCGGTTTTAGACTATTCGAAATTATAATACGTTTCTTAATAAATTGAAGACTCGTCCGGGATAAATTATAATACGTAACACTGCTTACTAAGAATGGATCAAAAAGTAAGGAAGTAAGCTGAAAAAAAATATTTGGTATGATGTAATTATTTGGAACTTTGAATTAATTCAAAAGATGGCATGCGTAACTATATTTCCGAACGTTAATTAGGAGATACATCATTTGCTTCCTGATGGGGTAGTCAGTATAGCGTCCAGTGATAACAAACTAATTTACTTAATTACAAGTGTAATGAATCTACGTTAAAAATTCTGATAATTTAACATCCAACATTTGCACAAGCTCTAATAGTTTAACATCCAACACTTGCACAAGCTCTAATAGTTTAACATCCAACACTTACACAAGCTCTGATAATTTAACACCCAACACTTACATATGTTTTTTTTGTTTTTGAATTTCGCGCAAAGCTACACGAGGGCTTTTTGCGCTAGCCGTCCCTAATTTAGCAGTGGAAGGCA
>NW_013665815.1:663884-676443 GCF_000517525.1 Limulus polyphemus | reverse complement strand
GAGCATGTTTGGTGTGACGTGGATTCGAACCCGCGACCCGCAGATTGCGAGTCGAACGCCTTAACCACCTGGCCATGCCGGGCCGATTTTTTTCAGTTAAAATTCTCAGCAATATTTATCTTCGGTTCTGTGCAATGCGCTTAATGACTGGTTTTTTATGGTGTAATTATAGTGAATTAACATGTTTATTTTAGAGCTACTTAAAAGCTGCTTGTAAATTATGGTCGCTACACGATTATTAGTTATTAATTGATACAAATAGCGCAGATAACCCTCGTGTAGCTTTGCGCGAAATTCAAAAACAAACAAACAATTAACTGAAAAAATATATGATGGCAAAAGTCTAGAAATTATCAACATACTATATATATACATATATATGTATACAGAAGTTAAGTACGTTATATTAACACTGTTTAGAAGCCTCACGACATCGTTACAATCCATATCTCCACTATCGCGAGTCTTTACAATAGCCCTGCAGCGTAGTTTCCATTGTAAAAGGCTCCGTCGTACGGCTGTCATCACTACTTCTTGCGTAATCCATCTAGTGTACGAGAACGAATTTTCTCAGTGCCGATCTCAACAGTAGAAATCCATAGCCGGCTTGATCGGTATGTCTTTGTATGGAATACCGCTTTCATTCTCCAGCTGCTTGGAGTATACCAAAGTTGAACGGATATGTCGTGGAAGCAGCTTGTGCACACGTGACTTAACGGATATGTCGTGGAAGCAACTTGTGCACACGTGACTTAACGGATATGTCGTGGAAGCAACTTGTGCACACGTGACTTATGTAGATTTTTCAGAGGGAGATCCTTCTTGATAACTTTGCTTCTACCACTAACCTTTGTGTTTGTGGAGGCTTACCTGTAACTAACGCTAAATTTCTCTTACTACTGCTGGGGTATGACTTGTTGCATGTTTCTTTTTGAACGATCCTGATTTCAAGTTGATCCCTATTCCTTTGCTTTCCAGTGCTATGAAGTACAAGAAAGATCGGTTAAAGACCCTTTCCAAAGCGATCACTTGAGTTATTCGGTGGCATCGCACTACCTACACAACGCCAAGCACCATCAAAATGTAGTTCTGATACATGGCCTTCTACTGCTTCTTTATATCGGCTATAGTTGTCACGTGATTTACGGATTACATATTCTATATCGTTTTAATATAAACTAACTCAAACGTTCTCTGTAATATAATACCATTTAATACACTGAATTATTAGTAACCAGAATAATGGAGCTAACGATAATCGTCTAGTTCATTCTAGTTGTTCTATAGTACTGTCAGTGAATGTCGTTTCACGATATTAAGTATCTAAGTTTTATATAATCAAATACAGTTATAAAATTTTCTTTGATAATATTACAACAAAGCAATTTTTAAATCGCTTAATAAAATCGAACACATATCCATCAACGATTTTAAGTGTCGTAGTTATTATCTAGTTGAATACTAGCATTACCGCTGGTATTGCAAGGGTTTGCTTGTTTCATATTAAGTACAAAGCTAGACGATGGGTTGTGTTGTGCCCACCGCACGTATCGAAACCCGATCTTTAGTGTTATAAGCCCACATTCTTTACTATGAGCCACTATATGATTTTTTCTAATTAATGATTGTTCGTATTCCAGATTTAGATGCTTCAACTCATGTAGAATTCAAAACTTAGATTGTCTTGAACTACTTACGTTTCTTTCCATGAAGTCGAATTTCGAGCGGGTGGTAGTAATTTAGGTTGCAACATTATCGAATCTTCAAAGTTTAAGCCGTTGCCGTTCAAAAGGTGTTCACTAATATTTTGTAATACTTTATTGACGTTTATAAAACGTTTAACAATTAGATTACCTATATCCACGGCAGGCAAAGAAAGCACTGACTGATCTGATCTGTTTCAAAAATCGTTATTACCAAATATTATTTGTTATTATTTACTAGACTAAGAATACTACACATTATTATATATTGCAAAGGTTTATGACGTAAAAGACAAACAATTTTGTATTTCATGTAACAATACCAATAATGTACTTCTATTGAATTATGAAAGAGAGGAAATGTAAATAAAATTGTTTTAGTGTTTACCATTCGCAACACATTTTATCTTATTGCTATATTCCTGTGTAAGAAAACTGGACTCACAAGGCTAAAAATGCGACAATATGATGGATATTGCACAAAGAAGAACGACGTATACCAGTAGTCCTGTAAAGTTCTTGACTTAACTTGATGAGATAGAGGTTGGTCATCTTTGCTCTAAGTTTACAAGAAAACTGGACTCACAAGGCTAAAAATGCGACAATATGATGGATATTGCACAAAGAAGAACGACGTATACCAGTAGTTCTGTAAAGTTCTTGACTTAACTTGATGAGATAGCGGTTGGTCATCTTTGCTCTAAGTTTAGTCTAATACAACATATTAGGTATAAAAAGGGTTTCGGGTCTGATATCTAAAGCATATCTTTTGTACTTGGCTAAGGGTTTGTGTCAGCTTAAGGAAATACCAACTTTTCAGTTAATATACATTCAAAAAGTCTGTATTAATCACTGAAATATACGCTTGCAAAAATTTATATCTAAGCCACTTTACACTTAGGACACTTGATATTTTCAAATTAAACGGCACCTTGTGCGACATATTGGTTAAACAGCCAGGTCAGAGATCCAGGATTCGGTCGTAACCGCTTTTAATTTTGAACTGTAGAGGGAAGGCAAGCAAACAGTAACCCCTACCACCTAACGATTGCTTTTAACTAAAAACAAAGAGAATGACTGTCACCTTTATAACACGTCCACAGCTACAAGTGTGGAACGTTTTCAGTGCCACATAGCTAGCTTGAGTCTTGACCCTTTCGATACACAGCCCGGCACGCTAACCACTTGGTCAGGTCTCACTTTAGAAAAACTACGTGTTAATGCATTCAATAGGCTCTAATGGATAACAAATAAAGCATAAAAAGGCATTCTAAATACAATCAGTTACATTCTCAGTATGTGTTTTTATCTGAATATTGTACATTAACGTTTGTTTAATCGAAATTCACAACAGAATTGTTAGTTATACTACCATTTCCTTGATTATGTTAAACTCCCAATTGCTTCTTCGCCCCTCAAAACTTACCACTGGTTATCCAATTGTTTCCATTGCGTTTGTGCCTAGGTTTAGTGAAGTTATTCAAATTGAATATTATTGAACATATTACCGAACTAACCTATATACAAAAATAAAATTGCCTTTTAATTTAAAGTAAACTGGAGACACAAATTTTATTAATGAAGTGATCACTGGATCTTTTTGTTCTCGTACTCTTAAACTATTCTAAATTTAACGCACAGCAAACTTTGCTTTCTTCATAAATGTTACGACTTGTTAAAAAATACAAATATATGCACTGTATCCTTCCATTATTTGCTTCATAACCTTTCTGAAATAATTATAAGCCTTTGAAAAATTGAAAAAAAAATGTCAAATCACCTTAAAAATGCAATACTTATATACAAAATATACAAACTACACTTAATCCTTTCTAAAACTACGATATACGTGAACTGAATAATCAATCATAGAAGACATATACGAACTACATTCAAATGCAATAAATCGAGAAACCTCTAAACCTGTAAGTTAAACATTTTGCGACAGGATTCATATTATTGGCTCTAATACTAGTCCCCCCACTGGGACAGCGGTAACTCTACGGATTTACAACGCTAAAATCAAGGAGTTCAATTCCCCTCGGTGGAGACAGCAGATAGCCCGATGTGGCCTTTCTATAAGAGAACACACACACACACTAATACTACAATTATCATTGAATTTAACAGACTTAATTGATCTAGTTTATAAAATTCTATAACCGACACTTAGATGGATTTTCCTTCTTTTCTTATCAAGAGTTTAGTAATGAAATATGTTAATATAAAGTGTATTAAACAGTTGGAGACAAACAAAAAATAAATAGTTCAGCATTTTTAATTTGGTTATATTTTAGGTGCTTTACAGTAACATCTTTATTATGTTTTTTATTTATATTTCATTGAAGTATATGGATTTGTTTGTGACAGATTGTTTACATCTAACTTATTTTAGCAAACTTAACCTTTTTACAAATTTGAATTTTATGTTACGTTCAACGAAATAAGCAAACTTAAAAGTAAATATACAAATAAATGTTATGACAAATTTTTCCCGATTTATTTTGTATACTTCATTTTTGCAAGACATATTAGGCAGAAAAACAAGCAGCGCAAACAGTTTTTAAGGAAAAAACTGGATGTGTATACATATATATAAATGCATGTATGAATATACAGGGTGGAGTAAAAGTTACTATACAGATCGTACACTTGGTAGAGCTGTTATTATACAATCTCTAATAAAATTAGGAGTTCGATTGCCGCGGTGGACATAGTGGATAGCTTAATATGGCTTTGCTCTAAAAACAAACAAAGCTACCAAAAAAAAAAATATTATGAGGACAATTGAAACTGATTCAGGTAACTCTTTTTTTCAGAATAAATAAATTAAACTATATTCTAAATAAAACAGCTGTATAATTACTTTTTCCCCACGATGTTTATGTTGAAAGTTGTATAATAATAACTGGTGAAATATTTCTTAAAAAAAAAAGAATGAAAACCACAAACAACTGGTAGTTAAGTTGTTTTTACATATACGCACTTAGTGAAAGATTAAGACGATTATACAGATAAATAGGTTCTTCTGCTTGTTCATGTTCGCCAATAAAGAACGAAACAGATATTTTGCTTCCTATGGAAATAGACGTACTGTACAGGGTTCACATTGATCATAAAGAGGAAGAGCAAAAAATAAATATAAAGACTTCAAAGAACGATGCCGTTAAACCTTACTGGGAAAACGGGCCTTTGAAGTATTTTCTTTCCTTTTCCCTCTTTCATCTTTCCCTTCTCTATACTACACTTCAGCCTTGAAATGATGTCTTCCTTGCAAAAAAACCTTGCAATTTATTTCTCGTATGGAATCGAAATAATCTGTTTGGAGTTTCGGTTTCTTAACAAGTCATGTTCACAATTCTGGTCTCTCCTGAAACTCATCTAAAACTGTAATAACACACACACAAGTGATCCTGTCTCCAGAGTATATCGCAAGACGTAAAAGCTAGGAGTTAAGAAATAAAAAAGATCGTTTGTGTTTTTTTTTTTCGATAAAGAAAATTTTCTGATATTTAATAAGTTCATAAAGAAAATAACTCTATGTATTATAACTTTTGTAACGAATTTATTATTACATATTTATTTTAATATCGACTTTTGTTTAGATTAAATTTATATTTAGAAACATGCATAGCTTGTAGTGTTAGATATGTATTGCGAAACTCCCGCCTATTCTCCAAAGTTGTAGAAGATTCTCGATGGTAATAATCAACAATATATGTATGTACGTAAATGCTTACATTTGTATTGTTACGTAATCTGAATTTTCTAGAAAGCCTCCACACGCCTATAAATATAACCAACGCGCCGCGCCAAAAAGGAGTATATATTATTAGTTTGCTATAGTCAGTGTGCTATAAACTTTGGAAGCTATAACTGTGATTGTTATAACGATTATCAATCGGGAAACTTCATATACTTGACCAGGAACCTTTACGAAGTTCGAACTTAACAAATCGTTTAACTTCAGTGGATTTTCATCGGACATTAGTATTTTTACGAAAACATTATATAAATTCATCGTGAAAAACTCGGCATGTGTGGCTGATAAATAACGATGGACAAAGCTAACTAGCTTCCCGTTAAGCGAATCGTACCTACATTAACACGTAATTAACTCGCTCATCGTGAATCCTTGATAAGATATCAAGGAAGTTCCAGAATATAAAGAAGACTTTATATTGCCTGTAAGTCTGTAAAATTTTTGTTTATAAATCATTGTTTAATAACTACTAGTAATAACTGTTATTGTAAATTGTATTGTTGTGTATAAATTAAAACGTATTTGTGTTGAAAAAGAAAACTGTGTATCAACCTTGTTGGCAAGTATCATAAACTCACTATATAGCGGTATATATTTAACTACTAATTCCAAAGTACAATTTAACTACTAAATTTAAATTATCAGTTAACTAAATTTCAGACAATTTGAAATTCTAACACTTTTAAATACTTATTCATTTCTGTACAGAATATTTAGTAAGTTGTTTAAATATGTTCATTAATTTCTTTACAAACAAAAGAGAATCCTCAATAGCCGCGAAACTTCGGCGTTCGGCGCGCGTATACCCGATTTAATTTCATTACTCATCAGAATCTCTATCAGCTTACTCTATTAGCCTATTTTAGGCAGGAATAGAGTAAATTAATCTATGAGACCTTGGGCGTTGTCAAATATATCAATCGAAAGGGTTTGACCTTTTGACTCCAAAACTGTAATTAGATTTCAAATCATTCAAGAGATGACGGAGCTATGAGCTAAACGATTCTAGTTGGAAAAAAAAAAAACTCAGAGCCGTTCTATGAGCTTCTGTGCCGCGGCTGCAAATAGAGAAAGCTGTACTTTTTGTCTAATACATGATTTTTTTTTAATTATGCTTCCTCATTAAGTTCTACATTAATTAAAGATACGTAAAAACTCCTACCGACCACTTTGATCCTTCATTTTGTTCTCAATTTTACATTTAAACTTCCATTTTTACAGCCATATTTCTGATTGATTTTTCTTGTATCCTTAACTTTTCTTTTTTTCCTGTTTTAGCTCAAAACCACACAATATATTTACAGATTTAAAATGCTAAAATCTGGGATTCGATTTACTGTGGTAGACAAAGCACAAATAGACCATTACATACTTTTGCTCAAAAAAACAAACAAACTCAACCTAGTCAGTTGTTCAAAGGAAATTAAATAACAATTTTCTAAAATTAGGTCATTGATAGCAAGAACCTCTTTCTTGAATATAGTTCTCTATCTACTAATGCTTAAAACATTATCATATCAAATATTTTAAGCCAAAAATTTCGCTTTATTCACCAAAAAAGTATAATGTTGCATAAAGGCGGCTAAACTTTTAATACACATCTTTAGCTATTAATTATTTTATATATAAAACAAGTTACACGTCATTAAGAATCAACTTTGAAAAGTCAAAATTGTACCAGTTGTATGTAAAGTATATAATTCTTGATTTTTTTTGCATTTGGAACAATGTAAGCGTGTTTAATTTGTATCAAATTAATGCGCTATTTATTATATCTAGATTATTTTCACTGTTTTTTTCAACATAGTTTTTCTGGTGTTAGGAACGCAGTTACAAAAACATCTAACATAAAACAAAGGCTTTTGAATACTAAAATAATTTTTAAAATCAACCAAACGACTTTTTCTATAAATATAAGTTTATATTGTATCATAAACAATCCAAAATATTCTCTTTGACAAATTTACGTTTTTTATGCTATTTGTAGCGCTACTAGTTAGAAATATATATTAAAAACAAAACCCTGTAAATGAGAAAAGGTTATTTCTAAAATCATTGAGTTTCCCTCCTTAAGAATATCTATTACACTCCACAAATATCTATATCTACGCTACAAACTCACCGCTATAGTGATTACTTTTGACTACTAGGAATTATATTTTAGTCATTGAGGAAACATTTTTCTTGTTAAATTGGATTTGTTTTGTTTTAAAATTTCGCGCAAAGCTACACGAGGGCTATCTGTGCTAGCCGTCCCTAATTTTGCAGTGTAAGACTAGAGGGAAGGTAGCTAGTCATCACCACCCACCGCCAACTCTTGGACTACTCTTTTTACCAACGAATCGTGGGATTGACCGTCACATTATAACGCCCCCACGGCTGAAAGGGCGAGCATGTTTGGTGGGACGGGGATTTGAACCCGCGACCCACAGATTGCGAGTCGAGTGCCCTAACCAACTGGCGATGCCGGGCCTTTTCTTAGAAGTCTTTCGTCGCTTAGAACTGTATTCATAAACAATTTCTTCGTAAATGAATATATGGTACATAAAAAATAAGCATGCAACAACTAAATATCGTTTGTTAATCTGTTCTCTATCTTAATGTTTATAGATAACAACCATTATGTATAAAAAGTTTACACAACGTAATGAAATAATATTGTTCTTTTCAACACTGAAATTTCAGCTGTCCGCCAGTGATTTTAAACATATTCCTCATACAAAGATCTATAAAAGCTTCCCATATAGAGCAGGAACAGAGGCATCTTGTCAGTTGCCTGCTACAAAAAACAAAAATCTACGGGACATGATTGCTTTTACTTACACATAAAATATTTATTCTTCATTGGAAATCATTTTTACAATAAAAATTCCAATCTTTAACTTGATACTTTATTGATAACTATAAGGTGCTTATAAATATAAAAAAAATGTTCAAATGTTAAAAAATATCTGATAAACATAGTAGACAAGTTATTTAGCTATCGAGGTAATATTTTAAACTAAACCGATATTTTCTGAAAGTCCAAAAATTCTTTTTTTCATTTGTCGTAGTCTTTCATGTAGCATGCATGTCAACATTTTGGCTTTATTGTAAAGCAAACAAAATAAGATACCTAATTGCAAAATTCAAAATCCTCCACCATAAACATTAACTTTGCTATTGAGTATGCAAACAAACTAAGAATCATTTCATGCAAAAACACCCTCAGACTTTGTTTGTACCCGAAAGATTAACGCGGCCGAAGTCTAAATATATAAAATTAAAATGTTTCATCAGGTCTGAACCTTTTTTTTTTTTTTGCACAAGTTTTGACAATCTTAATTTTTATTCCATTCCTCCGCCAGAAAGAATAACTTGGCCATTGCAGACATATAAATATTGTATAGCGACAGATGAGGTAAGTATTTTTAAAAAAACTTGAATACTGAAATTGAGGGGAAATATTCTAAAACAGTGGAGAAATTTTACTCGGGGGATGGGGGGGGGGTGCAACAAAACGTTTTGCTCCAGAAGCCCCTAAAACCTAGAACTTTGTTTCGGTATGTGTTTACGGCTTGTAACCTTCTCTTCTTAACATTTTACACATTGGATTGTGATGTTTAGTCTTTTTAAAATAAAATAAATGGTGTCTCGATTAAAGATAGGCAAGTGTATTTATAAAATAAAACATTCGTCAAAGAAATATGTCACTTAAATCTAGAAGTGGTAAAACTCATTTGAAAGGCTTTAAGTGCTAGTTTTTAGTTTTTCTTTTCTGGTTTAAAAACATGTCTTGTGTTGATTACCAGTAGAACAGGCAGCAGCTATGTGATATTAACATCGTAGGATAATACATGAATACACGTGTAAAATATTTTCTACAAAACTCTAAGTGATTATATTGACACTAACTAAATTCTCGTCATATGACGGTAAATGCTAATTAATTTTCCTTCTGAAAATTAAATCTAAATAAATGTTTTTTAAACATGTTTTCTGAAAATTAATTATATCATAGTAACAATATATGCATAAAGAATGTTTGTCCTTTTTTCTAGTATTTCACGAAAAAGAATTTTTGTATATATTAGGTCATCTTCTATAAGTGGTCCTTGACTAGAATTTTTACATGTGCATATTTTTATGCTATGTTTAAATCTGCTTCTTGATAAAGCCTTATAAATTGAACTTGCGAAATGCCAAAACTTGTTGCCAAAGAAATATTCCTACAGGGTCAAATGTCTGACACTGCGATTTATTAATGTAACGGTACAGGCAGATAATCTAAGAATGAAAGGAAAATGCACGAAGTATAACTTTATAAAGAATGCTTCTAAAATGTTTAACTAGATTTTTAAAAATCTCTTAACTAAGTTGAAAAACATTAAAAATGATGTATTGTATCGCCATTTATTGTAGTGAAGAGATGTTTAAGTTCGGTTTGATACATAATAGTCAAGCACTATAACCACTGTGCACACAGTTTTTGTAATCGAATGTTAACAAATATTTTAAATCCCTAATTTAAATTATCGTGTTGTCCTGGTTTCTAGTATTGTATGATCTTGTTCTAAACATGATGAGTTAATAATTTGAAAAGTTATAAAAAAAATTCCCACTCGACTGGGATTTCAACATATGATTTGTGCTTGATACTAACCAATTTGAACGTTATCAACAAAGCGAACATTACAAACAGAGCGTGGGGCGTTACCACCAAGGGTTATGTTACGAACAGAGAGTGACTTATATATGTATATATAGATTTTACACTATAGAGATTAACATACAGAATTAGTATCTTATCTTCTAACTTTTAACTATATAAATCTCCACCTTTATAAAACATTAACTAATAACAACATTTACTGCTTTATTTTTGAGAAATTACTGAGATTTCTGACAAAGCACTTATTCAAACATTCATTAGTCAATTAAGAAAAATGCCAAAAAGGTTAGACACCACAATACTCTCGACACATGAATGATAAATAATATTACAATATAAGTACCGGCTCCCTATGAATAAAGCTCAAAAACTAAGCCTGTATTATAAACTTTAATTTGTACTGTAAACCATTAGCAATATTTTACTGCACTGAATCTTGATATAGCTAAAATACAGATACCCAAATATTGGAAATAATCATCCACCTAAAAATACGAGCAGCTACTAACCTTAAACGTTCAAATCCTGATCAACATGAAATATTTTACTAGATAAGATATTTATCAATAGATGTCGCTTCGTATTTAAGTATTGTTTATTTATTAAAGAACAAAGCTACACAAAACTGTGCCACTAGGAGGCCGTATTTAATAACGGTACTATTTTTAATCACATACTTCAAAATATAAACCTCTCAAGAGTTAGGAGACAACAATTAAAAATATTAATTATTTTATCAAAACCCTATTTGGTGATTTTAACGAAAATGATTACCACCTTAACTTTTGCCATATTCGCACAAGAAAGATAGAATTCGTATATAAAAATTACCAAATTATCAAATAGACAAGTTACCAAGTTGTTTATTTTCCAACAATAATTTTGTCCACGTGTAGATCTCCTTTTTTTTTCTGCTAGAAAAAGTAAACTGGTTAACCTTCCCCAAACGATTTATCATAAAATTTCAAAGAGAAAACTTCCACTACCTACAAATTTTATTCTATTTTGCAAAGATGATTAACTTGGTGAATCGAGAAATACAAAATGTTAAGTTTTTATGTTCCTCCTTTTATACTGCCCCCCCCCCAGTGCCACAGCGGTATGTCTGCGGACTCAGAACGCTCGAAATCTTGTTTCGATACCCGTGGTAGGCAGAGCACAGAAAGCCTATTGTGTTGCTTTGTGCTTAACTTCAAACAAATCCTTTTATGCTATCGAAAAGTTTGACCACTTTTAAGCTAGGTTAGTTTCTGACGAAAGTTAAAAGTTATTAAAAGGTTGAGCTACAATAGTATCCAGTGAAGCATTTCATCATCCTCACACTTGTCTCTCTTTCTGCCACATATACTGAAGACTTATCGCACTTTTTAACAACAATTCCAAATTCCGTACTGCCTTTTAAACTACTTTCTCCATTAACAATTGTGCTCATTTTGATGTTAATGACTATGTACTATTGCTCTACATCGCAAGTTCCATTACACCAGGCTTGTGTGCAGTCAATCTTAGACCATACATCTTGTCAAGTATTCCAGAAACCTGCTATTGGACTTTAAAATTTAGCTTCCAAGGCCATGTTTAAGCAGGTCAAAAGTACAGAAAACAGTGGATCTGCATTCAGAGACTTGGTAGATATTTGGCCGAAGGAGATTACTATGATTCCCGTTACTATAGTCATCTGTCTCATGTATAGACTTACTGATTTTGATATGTAGCTAGAAACTTAAGAATATTTAATTTTTGAACTTTTGACAGCTTCACGTACTTTTTTATTCTCTTGTTTCATTGCAATAGCTTTTTATTATATCAAAGGGTCCTCTTTCAGAATTATAACGCTCACTTTGCTGGTGGAGGCATTACTCAAACTAATTTGAGGCAGATTGGAAGGAAACTGCTATTCTAACGATTTATTTTGAATATGTCCGATGGCTCAACCTAAGTCAGCAAACAATTTGGTTTTCAATATCCACAGCACAAATAGCCCATTACATAGCTTTGTGCTTAATTAACAACAAACATAATAAATCCAGGGTATTAAATTGTTTAATTTTATTTTTCTTTGACAAATAAACCACAGAATATTTTAACTGAAAGCCCGGTGGTAAGTAAAAATATACTCCTGTCATACACCAAAATATAGGGTCAAGTATCTTGTTATAAATAAATAACTATGAATTTCACTTTACACTCCAGAAATAGGAAATGTATTGGAACCTCTGTGAAAAACATTTTAAATGTCTTTCAAGAAAATGCTGAAAATGAAGAAAGTTAACTGAGTTAAAGTTGACCAAATTTGTGGTAATTAAAATGTTTAAGAAGCGTTGAAGGAACTTTATAAAACTTTATAAAAGCTGTAGTCATGATTGCTCTTTACTGTGCTGTGGTCATAAGTAAATAGACACCTACGTTTTCGTCATTTAACTGATTTATGCTAACTAATTT
>NW_013665815.1:648496-662904 GCF_000517525.1 Limulus polyphemus | reverse complement strand
GTACCCAGAAGTTGCCCTGGTCGAGCCAATCTCCTGACATGAACCCCATCGAATACCTCTGGACCATACTCGACAGGCCAGTCAAGAAACAACCAAAAAAACCAACTTCGAAGAGCGAAGCAAGAGTGGGCGAAACTTAAACGATCTAAAATTGACGAGATGATTCTCACGATACCCCAAAGGATCAACGAAGTCCACGAAACGAAAGGAAGATCTACTAGATATTAATTAAATTATAAATATATCAATTCATGTGAATATGACTGAAAATTTTCATTTTTCTGAAAAGGTGGTGTCTATTTTCTTGTGATCACGCTGTGTATATGCTATTCAGATTTGTTTAGTGGTGAAAGTTTTATTTTGTGTGCAAATATGTATAAACATATATAATTAGCATCAACTAGTAAATCGCAAGCAAGACAAGACTGCGTTGGGCCTCTTGCTTTTCCCAAACCAAGTATTTTTGTGTTTTTTTATATCGTAGTTGTATAACAAAGACTCATATACTGACTGCACAATACCTTTAAGATGCACTGGTGATATAAAAATAACATTTAACATTAAAATGTATTCATTATTTTTATCTCTTGCAAATTTTCAATAAATATATGATGTTTAATTCTTTAAGATAACCGAGTGAGCCTAATTTTTTCATTCTTTCGTTAGCGCGCAAATTATTGGTGGGTTGTGTGAATTGATTATCCTGTTGTTGGGGCTTTACACTTCATGAGACCACCACTAAATATCTTATTCTATAAATTTTAATGGTACTTCCTGGCGTTTAATCATTGCATAATAGTTTGCTTGTGAGCTTCGCTGACTTGAAATGTAATCATAAGCTAATATCATTTCCAGGATTCGTGTGATTTGTGTTTTGGTATCGTATAGTTAAATCTGTTTATTACCTTCGTCATATATTGTCTAATAATTAAGCAATGGTTTAATTACTGCCTTCATCTGTATAATTTCTAATTATTAAATAATATAATGTGTTCGATACCTTCATCATTAAGTAATAGTTTAATTACTACCAAATGGCCAGCATAACAAGAGCCATTTTTAACATAAAAGATAAATAACGACAATTGCTCACTATTTATAAAGGCTAGTAGGGGTAACATATGATTATTTTTTATCAATATGAAATTTTGTTTACTATTACACTGTTATAAAGACAACAAAATCCTTTATTTAATAGATGTGAAGTAGCAAGAGCTGCAAAAAAATGTCTATACACAATACGTTAAAAGTCACATGTATACAACAACTTTAAGAGCATTTTAACTTTAGATTCCCTAAGGTTTTGTTCTTCGTTGCAAGTTAGGTGGTCATTAAACTCTTTAATTAGAGGCATACCTTTCTTTGCAGTATCTTTGAACACCTTAAATCCCTAGATATTTTTCTTGGTGGCTCGATAGTCAGTGTCCTGAAACTAGACTTCTGGATCCTAGTAGAGGAATCCTTTAGGGAGACCCAAGGCATTGAAAAAGCCTTTAGTCTGTTGTATGATGAATGAACGGTGTTATGATAAATCCACGATCAAAAAGATACAGCTTGATCTTCTTTGGCAGATATTCTGTTTCTTTGACCTTCTTCAGTGCTTACTGCATGTATTTTTTTCATTGAGGACCAGTGTTTCAAAGAATGATAAGCCAAACAGTTCTTTACTCAAGCACCACAAGTGTCCTAATAATTTCTATGTGGCTTTACCAGTGACACCCTTGTGTCCAAGAAATTCAGATCATTCAATGGGGTAGAAGTAGTTATTGAATGGAAAGACAGGCTTGGATGTAATCTCCTGAAATATCAATCCAAAAGAGTTCACAAAATCCATTCTCTTGTTTTGCTGTGACCTTGAATAATCAACCATCTTCCTCTGTCTGACCAAACATAAAGATCGTGAAGCAATGAAGCAGGCATGTCATCCATTGTGCTCTGTTAAGTCTTGCTTAAGCTTGGAAGTTAACTTCTCCAGAAGGCATTCCCTCCAAGAAGATGATGGTCAAACGAAGCAGCTCTTAGTAATCTTGGTTGTATTTCTTCAAACTGCTGCTGGGCGAAGGTGAGAACTTCTTTCGTGTCATCTGTGATTTTCGAGGTCACTCCCTCGTTATTGAATCCTTTCTGAAATTGATTTGATCAATCAAACCCCACCAACTTTGGATATACTTGAAGATTTGGATGTCTGGCCCTAAAGATGCTACAAATGTGAGTGTAATGATATTCTTGATGGCAATCTCAAACTCAATGTAGTAATACGAGAATGAGGTGAATATCAAGCAAAAATAGTAAAATCTTCAAGGTTGATGAAGCACCTTTAATTACAATATAATTTTGATGAAATTTTCCAGGAAGTAATTTTTCACCAATTAAAAAAGTGAGGAGATGTAAAGCCAAAATTTCATATTTACATATTTTACCATACCTATAGGAGTCACACTACTGTGCAGGAATGCCGGAGGCAAGAAGTAATACCCTCGTACAAGATTTAGCTATTTTCCTCTGTAATGAACTTGTAGCTGAATGAAGTAGCAAAGGAAGGCAAGATGTTTGTGACAGCGGGCTTCCATGGATGGAAAAAATAATCTAGCACTTAAGCAGTGCACCCATCATGATCACTTGTGTAGGTTTTAAACTTTGCAGTCTTACTCCTTCCCTTTCCATTTTTTCCTGTTGGACCCAGGATCTGTTTTTATAACAACCAGGTGATAGTGGAAGGAATTAAATGAGGAATCAAGATAGCTATGGGACATCATGGCGAAAGTGACGACCTCAGAGAGCTCAGCTTTTGATCTAGATTGATCTCGAGACCTAGAGATGCCGGCATTGACTGAGCTATCTGCAGGTGATAGAAGGTCATGCTACATAAGCCAGTCAAGTGTGAGCACACTAATCCAGTAGATTTGGAACTTGACCACCAGATTGATTTTCTAAATTCTTACATTTTACTCCTAATAGAAATTTTAGGGTAGAGGGTGCTTGTAAAAGCCTTACTCAACACTTTTGGCTGGAGTTTGTTTCGCCCTATATTTTGAACCCTGACTTTTCCTATTTATGCTCAAATTCATAGCCCCCCTGGCTTTGTTGATGTCAAATATGGAATTGCTGATCATTCTATTAGTATTGTAAATCACACTTTAAGACCTGTAGTAAGCCATGGAAGGTGAAAGGTGATTACAGTTTTTGCCACTCCCAGCTACCTATCTGGTGTGTTGCAGGAATTTTTTACACACTGTTACCAAAACATGACAACACTGTCAGCTAGAACCATGACAGAGACCATATAAATTGTCTTGTATTAACTTCGAAGTTATGAGAGATGACTGCTTTAGTATGATTGATCTTGAGATTATTGAATCATCAGAATATGGTCAGACTGAAGTACCTTTTACTTCTGGGGTAGTTGATAAAAAACAACAACAATAACGAAGTATGAAGGAATTTATTCTTGAAATGGTACCTAGTGTAACCAGACATTATGATGAGTCATAATGAATGATACCAATATTGTTTCTAACTCATACATATGTTAACTGTTCCACAATTTAGCATATGTTCATATATTGGGAGTCTGTGTGAAATCATCAAGCCACAGAAATTACTTTGTGACCAGAAGACAGGAGTTTTAAAGTTGTAGTGAATATTTAGATATGGATTGGATAATGTGAAGAACCATAGAGGGTCAAAACCTTGGGGTACAGTGGACACAGGTCACAACTGGATGACCTGGAGTTTGCTAGTAACATTGTCATAATATCAGACACACACCACCAAATGCAATGCAAGACTTCTCAGCTAATAACAACATCAGCCAGAATTACTGTTAGCAAGGTTAAACCAAGATGATGCACATCAACAACGACAAAAACGACAACACCATCCTACAGGGAAAAGTGCTGGAGGAAGTAGGCACCCTTAATCATATGAGAAGTGTCGTTGGGAAAACTGATGGGTCAGACAACGATATCTAAACAAGGATGGGAAAGGGAAGGTAAGTATTTCTTACTTTAAGACCAATCTGGAACTCCAATGAGATATCACAAAAGACTAAGCTTCGCATCTTCAACAGTAATGCTAAATCTGCACTTCTGTATGAGGCAGAAACATGTTGATCAACAAAGACAAAAAATGAAAAACGTCAAGCTTTAAGCAACAAGTGTCTAAGGATCATTCTAGGTATACACTGGCGAAAGACCATCAGAAATGAGGACCTATGCGAAAGAACTAAACAGGAAAAAATTGTACAGATCAAACAAAAAATATTGGGTTGGATTGGGCAAACACACATGTGAAACTCAAAACCAATATTATCAGACAGTCTCTAACATGGAACCCTTATGGTAGACCTAGGAACAGCTAGAGAAAGTCAGTTTAAGGAAATTTAAGGGAATTAAGATATTCCAGGAAATAGCTAGAGAGACAGGCCCCAAACTAAGGCCGGTGGAGAAGATTTGGAGATGATTCATACTTCACAAAGAGTTAAAAAAGCTTAAGTAAGTAAAAAAATAAAGAAATCTTATGAAGCTATCTTTCTATGTAATAAACCAACTTGCTATATTTGTAGAAAATATTATATTACATATATTAAATATATTGTAAGCCTTATTGGGGAAACAAAATTGTTCATTGACTCTAGATTAGGTTGTGAACAGGTAATGTTATTTGTGTATTATGTTATACTTGCTGTAAAATAATATTTGTTGGAGGATCAGAACACTTACGTTTCAAAATAAATTTACATAAATCTCATGCCAAAAAGGCAAATAATTGCCAATTACCTGTTTACAAACACATTAATATGTGTATTATGGAAAAATATCATACTTTACAAGAACAACTTTTTTTCAGCTATTTTATGAAAATTATTTTATTTAAAATCACATTAAATGTTATATAGTTTATTACATATAAAGCGTTAGAAAAATATATAAAATTTTACGGTAAAAAAACTCAGGAGTTCTGGTTATTTTTCCTTAAATTTTGTAAAAAAAAAAAAAACTGTCTTGTTGTGGAAACCGAAAATTATTCTTAAAGATACGAAACCGATATTTATACTTTTGCATATTTATTTAGTTATTTGAATTCATAATAATGAAAAGTTTTAAATTATTTATTTTTAATTGTATATATCTGTATTGATTTAGTTACCAATTACCTTACATTATTGAACACACTGAGCTGAAAACATTAAGTTCCGCCAATAAGCTCTAGCTATGTAACGTCTCTAAACAAATCACCTTATATATATATATTAAAAATGGGCAAATAAAATCGTTTTAACCTTTGAACTTTTAGCATTAATGGGTTAATAACGTTATAAAATACGACAGTATAAGACAGTGTTGAAAAAGAAACGCCACAGATTCCTGTCATAATTTTTTTTCCTCCTCCGTATTAATTTCCGGTCAGTAATTATAGGTGTTCTTTCAACAAATGTCCCCCTACAGAAACAGTTCTTCGTAATTTTTGTTCCACTGTTTTCAGAAACGACCAAGGTATCTTATATTTCTGACGTAATCAAGATGTAGTTGATATGACTTATCAGCAAGAACTGGTGATTAAAGTTTTTAGCTTGTAGTAGTATCCAGATTGATGATCAAAACATTTAGTTGAGTGTCATATCATAGCCTTGAACGAAGAAAGTTGCCCCCCCCCCCAGTGGCACGGTGGTATGTCTGTGGACTTACAATTCTAGAAACCGGGATAGCCCATTGTGTAGCTTTGTGCTTAACTTCAAACAAACAAACGAAGAAAGTTCATTTTAGATTCCTATATTTTTCTATATTTATGACTGTTTCAGTCCTAACCCCAGTGGCTAAGCGCTAATTCTGCAGGCTTATGATGCTGAAGGTCGGTTTTCCACACCGGTGGTGGGCATACCATAGATAGCCAATTGTACCAAACCAAAATTATTGCTTCGAAGGTATAAAAAAAATACTTATTTCCATACGATTTAGAATTCGTTCGTACTATTTCATTTGAGTACTCTGAAGTTATTCTTTAAAAATCCAAGAGTTAGTTTATCACTAAATATCTAAGAGCAACTCAGAAGACGTGAAAAAGAAGTTTTGGTTGCTGAGATAAACTCTTGGATGGAAAATCTCGTCTTGGATGATCTCTGTACAATTCTATAAAAAACTACAAGTATATACATTTATGTTTCTCTGTATTATCTGGTTTTTGCCTTTGTTTTCTTGTTGTTTTGAATATTGCAGTGCAAGGTTTACTGTGTATGTACTTTTCAACTGTGCCATATGTAGTCTGTAAATGTTTAGTTAATTTTCGAATTTAATTTTGTTAAAGTTTTTATTTAATTAATTTTTGTATGAGTTCTGAATTTACCTTCCATCGTTTGCATAACTTTCAATTTTTCTTCAATTTGCTTACATCTCAAACGGATTCTTTTTACAATTCAGGTTAAGTACTCCACACGATTACTATCAGGAAACTAAATCATTATACCTTATGTTAAAATTTATCGTTTAGTTTTTCAAACTTTACGATGTCGCATTGGAAAACGAAAGCATCTAAAAAGCAAGAATTTTTTGATGAAAAGTTTTTAACTGCTTATTGTAACTGTTTCTGGGTTTTAATTTTACTGAATCGCCTAATGACCATATATTTATCACATATGTATGTATATATACACATTATATATTGTTGAGTTTCTTGCAATTCCTTTGAATAATATTTACATTTTTAAACCTAATCTCTATGTTATTGGATTTTCTACATCAAGCGAGATGCCTAATATTTATGTAGGATTAACAGAGTTTCTAACTTTTAAAAAATTATATCAATTTAAACTTAGTTCAATCTCTTTACTAGTGGGATTGCTATTGGTCAAATAAAATAGTTTGAAACAAGAAAAACGCCGCTAAAATTAAAATGTTAGACATTAGAATGTCATTTTCGAGTGTAACTCTGAATGAAAATAAAAGGATTATTTAAGTAAAGTCAATAATTTCCTCATCAAAAACTTATTCTAAATTCAATTATGCAGTCCCTTGGTAGGTAAGCATTAAGTTTCTGAATTTACAATGCTTAAACAAACAAACTATTACACATAAAATGATAATTTTATACTCATATTTTCTTTAAAGTTTTCAGTGCTGTTGGATATACGAAACTGTTTAGTGTAAGTGTTATTATTTAGTTTATTTTGTGATTTAATATTTGATTATTGTTTAGTTTTAATGACAAAAGTGAGGAAGGTTGATTGTTTTAAAAATGTTAGTTGTGACAAATTTCGTTACGTGACTCTAAAGAAGCCGTACTTTGTGTTTGCAAGTACATTGTTGTCTAGGCTTTACTAATATTGTTGACGTCACGTTACTCGAATCTTCGGTATTTTTCTCGTTATCTTAACTGAGTATTGTTCCATTTTAGCGTCGCATAGTTTAGAGAAAGTTCGAGGCTTCATTGAACATAGTATAAATATAGGCGACCAAGCGAGCGCAAGTCAGTTGAAGTAAAATAAAGTGCAGTTCAGTCAGAAAATTAGATAGCAAAAGAAAACGTGAAGTTAGCAGGCGTGTGAGTGATTATTCGTAACGGGCGATATTTTAAAGTGAGTTACACTGTTTAATAAATATAAGAATAATAATGTGTCTTGTCAAAGAGCATTATGAAGTAACTGAACCCGTCTGTGTGGACTTTGACGAAAAGGAGACAATTATTTAAAGTTCAGAATAGAACTGTGGTAACCCACGGTGTAGAGTAAATGAATTATTCTCTGATACTATTGTGATAAGTGTAGAGATAAATAGTTCGTCTTGTCAGTTGGATTCTAAAGTAATTGAATCAGCCTAAGCGGACTTTTAACAAGAAATGAGAATTATTTAGATTCTGAGATACAACTGTGATATTCATAGTGTAAATAATTTTTTTGTACATAGTTTGTGCTGTCCGTTTATTGTCGAATGTATCGCCAACAAGTCATAGATACTTAATGCAGAAGAATCATTAGCTCACATGTACATAAATAAAATCCTGACAAGTGCCTATTCAAAGTATGATTTTCGATGTTTAACATTTAACTTTATTTACTTTGTTTGTAACAATTCCAAATTCTGTAAGCTATTCTTTAATCATTTACAGATTCCAGTAGATTAGTTTGGACAGTATTAACAAACTAGCGGTGATTTATACTTTGCTAAATATGTTTGATAATAAATGTTTTATCATAATCCTCGTAGGCATGTGATGTTTCAGAAATATGAACCAATCAACGTTTAGTCACGCATAGAATAATAGTGTAACGAACATGAAAGTGTTTTTAAGAAGCATTTGAAGATAAGCAATCAATAAAACGACAACTTGAGAGTTTATCAGTTTAAGAAAATTTACCACTGAAAATGTCATATTCAACCCACAACACAACAATTTCGATATTACACTCACTTCTTCAAGAAACATACGAATCCAGGGTTTATACTTATATTTATTAGTGAAATTCCAAAACTATTCCAGAGCTTTCACTGACCACATTTAAAAGTCTTATGCCCTTTCCTCAGACACGAACACACTTTATTGATATTATATTTGCTAAAGCTGTGTGCATTTCATATCGCGAAGGTGTGATTTACTCACGCGTAAGCGTCTTTTAATACAATATGGCGGTTTATTTATTGAATTTCACACAAAGCTATTCTAGGGTCATCTGCGCTAACCGTCTCTAGCTTTGAAATTATAGACTAAAAGGAAGGCAACTAATGAACACCACCCACCGTCAAATCTTTACCAACCAATAGTGAGACTGACCGTCACATTATAACGGCTTCTTGACTGAAAAGGTGAGCATGTTCGAAGGGATTCGAACTCGCAACCCGCAGGTTGTGAACTGAATGCCTTAACCACCACGCCATGCCAGGCAAATCTGCTTTTTGGGGGGCAAGAAACTATATTAACGTTTCTTTGTCTTTTTGTTATTAAGCACAAAGCTACACAATCAGCTATCTGTGCTGTGTCCACAGCGAATATTTAAACCCATAATAAAACGTCGTTAAAGTATACCAAATAATGTCAAGTCTGTTACTACTTTTCTACTCATTTATATTGGAATGTAACTGTTATTCAGCGATATATATTGTTTTACAGTAATATAATTTGGCTTATATAACACAAATTCATCGATATATATTGTTCTTACAGTAATATAATTTGGCTTATATAACACAAATTCATCGATATATATATATATTTGTTTAAGTTTTACACAATTACTGATTATTATTGACGGAAACGAAAAAATTAATTTACACAAGTATTACATTTTTAAAATAAATGTTTCACTGCGCATGCTTTCTGTCTATTGCCAAATGGATACAAATAGCACTAAACATGTTAAAAGTTAAATTATGGCATGATACAAAATTACAAGTGTCTAGCAATAAATTATTGTCAACAAATGAAAATGCATCAAGATAAAGAATCGATTTTCGTTATGTAATTATTTATAAATATAATACAGTTTGTAGATTTGTTAAAATCATAGCCATGTATGTAATAGTTGTCCTAAAATGAGCGCACACAACATAAAAACTAGTTTAAACTATAGGCAATACTTGACCTTAAGATAAAGCTAATAAGGAATAGCATCGTTCAAGAACAAAAATATTGAAAACGAGCTTTAGGAAAGACTTTAACAGCCAAATTATTGTTGAGGGTAAAGGCACCACTGGTTCCGGTGTTCTTGTTTACATGTGTTACTGCATTGGTATTCACAGCGGGTGCAAGTTGTGACACCACGGGCGACATGTGTAACACCTAATACTTAGTTCACTGCGAATTCGCTACCATTGGAGTGCAGTGCCGTTACTGGTAAAGTGGAGTATCTATATCACAGCTCACTCCGAGAAAGAACATTCGTATAATGAGAATGCTAAAGCATGTAGAGCCAAAGGATGCAACATGCCAAAGAAGAGAGGCTTCAACGTTCTCCATAGATACGAAAACCTGAAGCAACACCCCCATACACAAATTGAAGACTATGGTTCTGAAAGGAAACTCCCTGACACCCCTCTCTCCCACAAAAAAACAAAACAAAAACAAACAAACAAAATGTATGCCTTTAATCTGCCTAAAAGTGGCTTACGAGACTGATATCTACTTAAAATGGAGTGTTTTTGGAACGTTTGTGGTTCAGCGGTAAGTCTGAGGGCTTAAAACAATATAAATCAGGTTTAGATATGCACTGTTGGCAGAGCATAAATAGCCCATTGTGTAGCTTTGTGGTTAACAACAAAACAAACAAACAATAAAATACAAAACTTTTCATTAACTCCAATTCTCTTGATTAATCATCACTAACATTCTTCTATAACTTATGAAAACAAAAATAAGAACTTGCATATGTGGAGATTTCAGTTTATTGGATACATAAACTAAAACACACAGCAGAATGTTTTTCAAAATTCTAAAATTAAGATTGACAAATTAGTGAAAATGTTACTACAAGTTGAAATATACCGTATAATAAGTTTAAAAGTAAGTTAATAAAACACACTGATCTTTCTGTAAACGACAATACTGAAGTTATCAATATTTTTTTCAAATGTCTGTAAAAAAAAACAAGTTATTTCTTTTGTAAAATATAAATAAATATTAAATAAAATTATTTCGGAAAATAATTAACAATAAGTCTTCAAAAATGGATCTTAGTGTCTACAAACCTAATTCTGGCCCGCTTCTAGGTCTAATACTTGCAGCTCTTTCGAACTGAGATGTGCCACTATTCCAGCTCCAAGAGCATCGCCTAAAACATTCACTGCTGTTCGAAAACGATCTCTGTAACAATATCCAAGGAAGAAGTTAAAATTGTTATGCTTTTAATTTTTTTTTAATTAGACTACATTTTTATACGAACATTTAAGAGGTATTAGAAAATAAAGTATTAAGTTGTTTTTTTTCTATATACGATTATGGTAAACATTTACTTACATAAACCAATCCACCACAAAAACTAGAGTGGCGTCCTCTGGTGGCAGGCCAACGACATTTAGCACTAACACCACGGTAACAAGAGCAGCTTGAGGAATACCAGCGGCTCCAATACTGGCTGCCGTAGAAGTAATGCTAAAATATTGAAAGAATGTCAAATTTCTAAAAGTTATTCTCCATTTATAAATTTCATTATAACTAGACGGGGGTGATGGTTTCTATACATGGTTGTATATAATTTTGTAAATTTGAAAGAAGTATTTACTCACTGTAGTTAGTCAAAAGATGAACGGAAAAATAAACACGATTGTGAATTTATACGATATTTTATGTCACTTTTCTTTGAGGGCTAGGTTAGTACTCACCTAATAGCAATAATGTTCCCAGCCGTAAGGGGAACATTTCGAAGCTGGGCCACAAAAATAGCTGCTACAGCTTCGTACAAAGCTGTTCCATCCATGTTAACAGTAGCTCCGATAGGTAGACAAAACCTTGACACTCTGGGATCTACCTTGTTCTTTTGTTCTAAACACGATATAGTTACTGGCAGCGTTGCTGAGCTGAAATTAAAGAGGAGTTGTTTTTGAAAATAAATATCAATCTACTGTATTATCTGTACATTATTACTGACATATATAATACTTTATACCAGAAAGTGTCCCAAAGAATGTATGAATGTAGAATCTTTCGCCGAAAATACCGATAACAACGACGCGTTCTCGAATATCAATCAATGCATTCTAATTATTATAGGTTTTAATTTTATGACACTACTTACTCCTAGTTAGACAGGTGTGTAAAATTAACTTTCTTATTCACTAAGATAACTTTAAATTCTGATCTATGTAATTAGCTTGCTATTATCAGAATTTATTGATAATTTACTTCACTGTTACTAGACACTTACCCGATAGATTCAGTTCAGAAACAACAACACTTATATTCAAAATAAATTCTTACAATACATTTCCTTAGAGGAACTCATATTTAATCCAATGTGAATGAAACGTAATTAATAACTAAAATATTACAATTTATGTTTCAAAACATTATTTCAATAAATTCACTTAGAAACATTAATCTTTATTCGATTTCTGAATCACACCTCTTCGATAAATTTAGCTGGAAATTGTATTGTTTATAATCCAGAAATATTTTTACAACAATAGTATTTACTTCATTTTTCGATGACATGATCCAATATATTCAGTTAGAAATTTATTACTTTCGTTCCAGAGACACATTACTCGTTTCCTTTTAAAATAACTTTAATTCAGTAAATTCTCTCAAAGAGATGGTTTATGGTAACATTAAGTATCATAGGGTTCAGATGTATCAAGTGATAAAGTAATCTTCAAATCAACGTCAATTCTCACCTTGAAGCTGTTCCAAAGGCCGTCATTAAAGCTTGACTCATGTTATAAATGAAGCTAAAAGGCCATGTCTTCGTGATTACAGAATAGATTGCTGGCAAGATTATGACGCCGTGGATAAAGAATCCTGCCAATATAGTGACAGTAAACAAACCGAGCTGACCAGCTACAACTGACAAATCTTCCATTTCAATTAGTTTGGCAACAATTAGAAATAGTACACCTATAGGAGTAAACCTAAAAGAAAGTACACAAATTAAGACTAAGTAAATTATTAGAAATAGTACACCTATAGGAGTAAACCTAAAAGAAAGTACACAAATTAAGGCTAAGTAAATTATGAGGATGGCTCTTGTACTAATATTATTTACCCTTAATCATAAATATTTTCAATATTATTATATTTGTAAATAATAGAAATTGATGACTTTATATAAGTGAGAATGGATATTGTGTTTACCAATACACAGGTGCAATTCATTATTAAGAGGTTTTAACCTCACAAATGACGTCTTTATAGGCATTAATGAAAAGTAAAAAAATAAATGAAAACAATGACAAGATTAAAACCTTACCATGTGAATTAAGTAGAATTTTCGTTGATACTCAACATTGTTGAAAATATTTTATCTCGAGTAAGTTTGTTAGGCTATATTAAAAACACCATAATTTCTTAACTGTGTGTAGTAAGAGAAACTTCACCTTTAAAGATGAGGAAATGTTAAGAAGGTGAATGTCCCAAACCACCAAAACAAAAACTGCTCATTTGAAAATAATAAAATCCACGGAAAACTTTTTTAGGCGAGCCTCTATAGGAGAATCGTTTCTTTAAGTTCTAAATTAAATACTTTTTCTCGTCAACAGAAAAAATAATATATAAATACCGTGAATAGTCACCTTGAAGCACCAATTAAAGTCCAAAATAAAGTCAAGAACCATAAACTGGTTAATAAGACTTATTTTTTTTATATAATACTTCATACATAGTTGAAGATACTGACTTTTTAACGGTTGTGACTCTTAAAAATGTAGAATTCACAAAATTGGTAATTACAAATCCTCTGAAGTTCAGATAGAGGTGTTTCTTCAGGGAGCAATAACACTCTTTATCATTAACGATTGGTAAAAACAGATTAATTTTGAGATTCTTGTGCAAAAATGTTCCTTCCAATTAGCTCTTACTTGGAGAGGGGTGGGGAAACTGTGGGCAAATGTTTTTGTTGAGGAACGTTTGCCTCTTCCCTTTTTATACGGCTGATAATAATTATATATAATACGTTATGATTTCTCACTAAAATATTAGTTACTGAAGACTCACCAAACAACCTTAGCGGTAATAAGCATCATAGCTTCACTAATGCTGGTAATCATGTCCAACAAGGGTTTTCCTTTATCTTCCATATTGGCAAGAGTGACACCCAAAACCAATGAAAACACCACCAGACCGAGAATGTTGGTTGACGATATGAATTCTCCGCTGATGTCCCACTCATCTTTGGAAACTTTTTAAAAATCAGAACTTATACATTAAGCTATATATTTAAGTGTAAAAGTAAAACAAAAACAATCCTCGTGAATTAATAAATGTGTTTTGTCTAGAAGTGATGAACAGCGACATTGAAAATGTTAGTTGTTGCAATGAATTTTTCACTAATAACTCATTCATCTTTCGAAACTTAAAAATAAAATAAGTTAAAAATCAAAATAGAAGAATGGTACTACAAAGAATAATTTTATTTAAAAATCAGTAACACAAATATTCTTATTATTATAAAGCTGAGAATGAATGATTGAACCTATTAGACTTAAAGTAAGACCCAAAACTCAAGCACTTTCGAATAGTTGACTATTCTTCTTCTTTGTTTTCCTGAAGAAGAATGGTCAACTATTCGAAAGCGCTTGAGTTTTTGGGTCTTATTTTAAGTCTATTACATTTTATATGTGATCCTTTGTGTTAACTCTTTCATCAAAATTGATATTCCACTCATGGACCACGGACCCGATTTTACCAATGGTAAGTTACCTCTTCTTTCACATTACATTGCCATTTTTGGAGATTCTATTATTAAATATCTGTATCAACAACTTTCTTAC
>NW_013665815.1:630936-648128 GCF_000517525.1 Limulus polyphemus | reverse complement strand
TCCATTAGTGGAGCCACTTCACTTGACCTTTTAGATTCTATATCTTTACTGCCACAGACTGTAAAATACCTAATTGTTCATGTTGGAACTAACGACCTCAAACGGAACTCAAAGACCGCTTATGACTGTTTTAGTGACCTACAAACCTTACTGTTACATACTTTGACACTCCATACTGACCTTCGCGTATGTTTTTCAAGCGTTATTTACCATGACGTTAATAGACATACTGATGATCTCTTTCTAAGACAGGTCTGTACTACTGACACTTTAAATCACAAAATTGACAAAATCAACGCTCTAGCACATGATCTATGTCGACGTAACCCACGCTTGTCTTTCCTTTACAACACTAACTTGAAACTTGAAAGCAGGATACATTTCTTAGTTTACACCTTTCCTTCCAAGGAATCGTTTCTCTATCCTGTAATTTCCGCTTCTTTATTACCAACTTTGTTCTTCCTCGCCTACAAACTAACACTGAATACTCCAGCTTAAACCAACCAAACAACCCTTGTCCTAAATCTTCTTCAACCTTTTCTATTCCCCATACCCCTATCTCATTAAAAAAACCTCAACCCGAAGAGCATACATTTGTATGCCACATCTCTACTACATTTCCAAACCCTATTTCTCCTGGAACTGTCCCAAACTCTAATTGTGACCCTTCGCCTAAATGTATAACACATGCTGAAGTTACGACTTCCACTTTTATTTCTAGTAACCTTTCCCTAAGCCCTAAACCTGATACCCAATCCACGAAGCCTGCTTCAGTCACAACCTTTCAACCCAAAGTACATACATCTGTATGCCACACTTCTATATCTCCAAATTCCATTTCTATCACTACTTCTCCTGGAACTATTCGAAAGTCTACATTTGACCCTTCTCCTAAATTCTCTACTCATGCAGAAGATACGGCTTCCACTCTTATTCCAAATAACCTTCTAGTAAGCCCTGAGCCTGATGACCTTCCAAACTCCACAATTTCTGAACTTTATCTCCTTCCAAAAGCCGAATCTTTTTCACACCTTGAAAACAACCTTCCTTCTGATATCCTCTATATCCCTAGCAATCCTCCATAAGTTCCAAACCTGATAACTCTGAACCTTCTCGTCCCATAGGAAAATCTTCCACTCCCCTCAAATTAAGCCTTCCCTCCATTACAATTTCCCAATCGTATTCTAATCTCAACCCTACCAAAACTTTCAAACGACTTAGAAAACTGAACGAAAAAAGACTGAGATATATTAGCCACACTGACGTTTTAGAACAGTATTTACAGTGTAAAACTATACCTAAATCACTTAATCTGAATCCACCAATTACCATAGGAGCCAACGACAAACTATTTTGTTTACAATGGAAGAAAATCTTCCATTCCACTTCAGTTGCACTAATGAAGCTCACACAAGACTTCTGTAAATCCACAGTAGCCGATCTTGATAAGAACATTTCCATTGTAAATTCCGAGAAAACAATTTCTACTACTGAACAAAATAAATTTGATGTTTTTATTAACAAAACAAAAAAGTCTTTCGAAAATCACGCGATAAACAACAAGGAACAAACACATTATAATCTTTCACATAAAAGTAAAGTATTATCTCACCAAAATCTTACCGTCTGTTCACAACGAAATAATAACTTTAAACAAGCCCCTACTGACACTACCTGTGAATCATTGACCAATAACTCAAATAATACAAACTCACAAGTTGAATTGTCTCATAAAATAAGCTCTACTCCTGACTCATCCAATTCAGTTACTTCCTTGTCTGAGAGACCCAAACCCAATGTCATAAATCTGTCCTCTAAAACATTAACTGAAACTCAACACAACCTTCTCAGTAAATGTCTCAACTTTTCTCCTACCCCTAAGAACATAGATAATTTCGAAGTTATTTCCGACCTTCAAGAATTTGCACGCAAATTAAGACTTCGGGAAGTCTTAATTTGCGTTCAGAATAAAACCACTAACGCAAACGATATCGGTATACAGTTTAAAGAAAAATCCACCTGGTCACCCCCAGTCAACAGAGAACCACACTTAAAGAGCTTTCTTCAAAAAAAAGAAAAAAGAAACACCCTTTGTTCTCCTGAATAAGAATAGTCAACTATTCGAAAGAGCTCGAGTTTTGGGTCTTATTTTAAGTCTATTACACTTTATATGTAATCCTTTGTGCTAACTGTTTCATCAAAATTGATTGAACCTATGTATGTTTTGATGATGCCGTATTAGTTTTTGGATACTGCGGCATTCATAAAAAATTAGAGGTGAAAGCAAAGCATGGGGGCAAATTACTTTTATACAAAAATGGCTTGTGTGCGATTTTTGGATTGAAAAAATATTTTATTATTCACCTTCTTTTATGTCTACTACTGCAAAAATCGCAAAATTATGTGCTCTTTTTAACCGCCAAGCCTACCTTGAACAAAGCTATTTTAAAATGGATGCTATAATACTTACCTTCAGTGACGTTCTCCCTAAAAGTATCGTTTTCACTTGATTCTGGATGAGTAATCACTGTCTTATACTAGAAGAGAAATACATAGTCATGAAGATAATTCTGATTACTTCCTTAGAAACTATATCAGAACAACCGTGCTTAAACTTAACACCTTTTTTTTACATCTTGTCGACAAGAAATAATAAGGGATTTAGTATTCAGAGTATGGTTACTAAAATACTTCGCATGATTATAACGATGGCGTTTGCTCTGACAGTAAAACACAATAACATTCTGCATCTTCATAGAAACAGAAACTAACAACTAAACAACATATTTTCTTCTGTATCTATTAAACAAAACAAAAGAAACTTATTCCATCTGTAAAGTTCTTTCTACCCGTTTAAAAAGAAATTTTTATTCTACTGATATACGAACAAAAATGTAACTGTCCTATCCTGTTTATTGAACAGAAATGTTATCTGTTCTATTAAATATATTGTTTGTTTCCTACTATCTGAAAATACTAAATGCTTAACTTTCTTAAAAGAAGAAATATTTTATTATATAAATAAAAACAACAGTTACATGACTTTCTAACTGAAAAAAACAAAACTTTATTACTTTTGTAACAAGTAAACATAAAATTCTCGAATTAATTAACGTAAAATCTTTTTGCTAATATATATATTTCTATTCCTGTCAATAGAACTAAAAATATTATTGAACCTATTTAATTATATATATAAGTAACAACCTTTCTTTTCGTGTTCTAAGAGAGAATCTAAGAAGCTTATTTAGCTGTTACAATACAGCAAAACCAATACTTGCTTTTGTTTTTCTTCAGGTATCTCCAATTAACATGCCAGATACAGGGCCTGACTACAAAAACAATACACTTGACTTTTTCATCTTTATATTAATCAAAAAATGTATTTTAAAAAAGGAAAAAAACATATTTGTTTCTTTTCAAATCTATCTAGTCATAGTAAACCACCATCTTGCTTTTCAGGTTTAACCTGGCCATCTAAGGTTTTTACGCATTTTATCAGAAGTATATCATAGTTTTATGAATACCGTATGTTCAACAAGCACAGAAAGTTACCTGTTCTATAGTTGCTTGAAACAGATTCGGAGGAAACATGTTTCTAAAATAAAGTAAAAAACAAAATCTTAATGGCATTGACTATATCCACTATATACAGCTTTTAATCCTAAATTTTTGTTGGAAAATCCTAGAAAAGACAAACATCAAAACGATTATTAAATGTAAAATTAAAAAAAACTCAACTGATGACAAAACCTTGTCGAAATTTCAGATATTTGCTACTATACAATTTTCTTATTTGCCAATTCAAGCCGTCTACAAACTATATTGAAAAAAATCCAAATCATATAGCAGTGGAATCTCTTCTTATCAGTACTTGTGTATCTGAGTTCTTAATAGGTAGACACCATATTACTTTCATTTTCTAAAACAGCTAAGCCTAACGCTTCATTCGTTTTTGATTCTTATTTAAATTATATCTTTGCAACAAAAGTCACCATCTAGGAATGATATATAAAATCATGGAAGTATATCTTCTTAACCTTCCTGAAGTACTAAGTGAAGTCAGATGAGTCTATATTGGTGAATCATCTGCACGCATATTTCAACCTGGAGGGTCGTTGTTGTTTGTAATTAAGCACGAAGCTACACAATAGGCTAACTGTGCTCTGGCCACCACGGGTATCCAAACCTGTTTTTTGCGTTGTAAGTTGAGGGGGCACATGAATAGAAACTATACCACACAATATTCAGTCGTGAAAAACTGATTCAAAATATACTTATGCTATTCTGTGAAAACATCGGAATTTTTTCAACTTACTGGATTAAATACTTCTTGTTAATCTTCTGCATCTACAGCTAATACTATCAAACTATATAGAGTTCTTCTAAACACGTATTATGGGTGTTCTTCTCTTTTTCTTTCTTTTTCTTTTTTTTGCTCTTTCTCATATAGGAACTCATTTTATGCGTACATTGTTTGTTTGGTTGGTTGTGAATTTCACGCAAAGCTACACGAAGACTATCTGCATTCGCCGTCCATAATTTAACAATGAAAGACTAGAGGGAAGGCATCTAGTAATCCCCACCCGCCGCCAACTCTTGGGCTACTCTTTTACCAACGAATAGTGGGATTGACCGTCACATTATAACGCCCCCACGGCTGAAAGGGCGAGCATATTTGGTAGGACGGGGATTCGAACCCACGACCCTCAGATTGCAAGTCAAGCGCCCTAAATATTTGGCCATGCCGGGCCACGCGGACTCAGATTGCGAGTCAAGCGCCCTAAATATCTAGCCATGCCGGGCCACGCGGACAATGTTAGTTCATGAGTTTCATTCTGTATAGGTGAAAGTAATTATTCATAAAATCACGAACGTAAGTTATCTATGTAATATGTATATATCTATAGAAATCAAGCCGAAAAACTCGAGTCACTATTACAAAATGACCTTCGAAGTAACATACAACACAGGAGTTTAAAATAATTGCAACATATTTTCGAAAAGAAGAATATTTCCAGTTATCTTAAAGGCGGTAACATCCAAGTTTCGGATGCAAGAAATTCATCAAACCTTTCCTCTATTTTATTTACCCCACCAAAAGAAACGTTTACATTTATCTTTCACAAATATGGCTAATGAAGACATGGTAGATGGTGAACATCGTAGTAAAGGTGTTGAAGGACATTTCATTAAAGTTCGGGAGAATTTTCTCAATTGACGTAAAAGGATTCTTATTTTATTTCGTAAAATGCTTGAAACTTTTACAATAAAATGATACAATCCTTCCTAGGTATCCACGTGTTATATATCATATTTTATGTAATAAATTGCAGGATGCATATGTATGTGTAATGATAAACATCGGTACTTTACAGCATGGCACTGCTAGTATTGTATCAATATCTCTGAGCAAATATGTACATGTGTATTTATTAGGGATGCAGGGAAACCCGGCCGGGTATTGGGCCACCCGGTAATACTCGGCTCCGGCCGAGTGTCGAAGTTAGGCATCTAAGTCCTAATCTTTGTGGCAACTAACGCGTTACTGAAAGTTAAAGTCAATAACTGGTTTAGTTGAAAAATAACGTGTTCCGAGCAACAACGACTGACCGCCCGAGGATTAAGAGAACAATAAGGGTTAATAACAGGTATGGCTTGAGAAGTGGATTTCTGGGGAGGGTGGGGTTTTTGAGAACAATAGGGGTTAGGGTTTAAGAAGTTGAGGTTAGACATTGAAAGTTGAAAGTAAAATTTGAATGTTTTTGGTGATTATTCGGTAAAATGTAATAAACGTCAATTTTGGTTTTGTTTCTAATTGTGTACATTTGGGGGAGGAGAGGTGAAGGGAGAACTCGGTCCCGGTAGACACCCGGCCCAGGCCGAAGCTTAGTTACCAAGTAGCCGGTCTCGGTATTCGGCCAAATTTTACTACCCGTGCATACCTAACATTTATCTTTGAAGAAAAATGCACAGTAAAAGTTTATGTTACGCTACGTAATGAGTCAGCAACTTATTTGTTAACATTGTTTCTTATCTAGAAAGGTTAAAAAAAGAAAAAAAAATTACAAGTCATAATCTCGAGTACGGTTAGTTTAATGTATAAGCCAATTGTAACTAAAAAGTTCTGATAATCTATTTATTATATGTTTTACACTAACCAAGGTTATCGTTAGGATGATCTTGGAGTCTTTACTTACTATTGGTAGTGTTGGAATGTGCATTTCCATTTTCTACAGGCCATATTTTCAAACACCCCGGTGGCTCAGCAGAAAGGCTGAGGGCTTTTAACACTAAAACTCGGGTTTCGATACTTGCGGTGAGAAGAGCTCAGATAGCCCATTGTGTTTAACAAGAACAAACTGTTTTAAATAACTACCTCTACATTTATGGTATAGCGGTGACGATAAGAGATAAATCACGATAATAACTTCATAAGTTGAAATCAATGTGTAATATTTTTGTTTTAATTATATTACTCTAGATAGAAAAATTAAGATGGATATGATCACATCAGTGTAATTGAAATGTACCATCTTTATTGACACCGAGTTAGTTGTTTAATAGTATGATGTGATATATTTTCATTTGGAGGATAAAGTGGATTTATTACAGTTTATTGGCTATGGAATAATTTCTGTTTATTTCGTTGGACTTTGCATGATGTCATGAGGGCCAGCTGCGCTAGCCATCCTTAATTGTAAAGCGGTAATGACTAAAGGAAAGACATCAAGTCAATACAAACTCTTGGGTTACTTTTACACTGAATAATGGAATTTGACCGTCTCCTTTATAATGTACCCACAGCCACAAGTGTGAAGTGTGTGGTAACGAGACATGAACCACGGAACCTTAGTTCCACAAAGATGTATATATATATATTGTTTGTGTTAACGCAAAGGTACACAATGGGTTATGTGCGCGTAAACTTATCTCTGACCCTTCAGGGAATATATATATACATATGTATATATATGCTAGTATATGTCTCTATGTACATATTACGTTAACATTTGAAAGATGAAAATTATAATATTTAAAACACTTCTATAATTTTTAAATTCTAAATTACTTAATTCTTAATACTTTTAATTCGATTGGGCTGTTAATTTTACTTTTATTAAATTGTGATCTAAATATGTAAACACATATACTGAATTCTATTTTAAATCATACGTTTGTTTTATGAAACATTTTACAAGATATTTTGGCCTCGTTGCCTCATAGTTAACCTTAGGGGTTTATAACGCTAAAATCCGATGTTTGATTCTTCGCAGTGGACATGACTACAGTACAGACAGTCCATTGTGTGTTTTGCGCTTAATAAAAAAAAAAATCAACGAAAATTGTCTGTTTAATTATCATTTCACTCTTTCTCGTTCGTCTTGTGTGAGCTGTACTAATTTCAGCTCTCTATCTAATTCCAAATATACCTACCTGACCAGATCCATCAAGGTGTCTGCAGTTGTGGACTCTCGTGCGTTCTTCTCTACTGACTCCATATCGTCAAAGCTCCCAGCACCCGGACGAATTGAAACAACCAAAATAATACCTAAAATTATCGCCAACATAGTGGTAGCCAAGTAATAACAAATGGCTCGAAGTCCAATTTTTCCGGACAATTTTGTGTCAAGACTTCCCACAGAAGATATTAGGCTGGACATAATCAAGGGAAGAGTAAGACAACGTAACATACGGAGAAACAGCTCACCAGGGAAATATACATACATCACTTCTCTTTTAGTCCACGTTTTTGCTTCTCGGAGACCAAAGCCAGTACTAATCCCTAGGACTACTGCTAGGAATGTCAAGAGTGTCAGAAGATTTTGTCGAATGAATGTTACACATTTGTTCCTTTTACACTGCACGGACATTGGAAGTTCTTTAGTGTCTTAGAGATCCGTGATTATTTTTTGCTTTTACCTTTAGAGAGAAGAAAAAAAAGGAAATCTTTCATATGAATTACATTGAATTTTATCGTCAAAAAGTCAGTAAAACAATAAGAGAATTCATCATTTCGATGCTCGTTTCTACAGTTATGTATCACAGGAAATCTTTCCAGTTTTCTTTGTGTATATTTTTGTAAACTGAATTAATAATATATGACTATTTTCTTTTTTTTTAATGCGTATACTTATCAGAAAAACATGCCGGCGAAAGACGTTGATTTTAAAATAATAATGGAGCACATTATTTTCATTCATCACCTACTTCATTGTTTATGTGCAAAATTACTGTATACAGAGTAGGAAAAAATCGATTAGTCAATTGAAAATACGAACGTAAAGTATGTATAATGACTTGCATAAATACAGGATGGGGCAAAAGCTACTATAGAACTGGTATTATACGGATAGTACTAAAGAAAAATATTATAAAGACAAATGAAACCAACTTAATATTTTTGTTTCAGATTAAAACATTGGAAATTGAATTGTGCCCTAAACGAAACAATTTGATAGTCGCTTTTGCACTCACTCAGGATATATATATAAAGAGAGAGAGAGAGAAAAGATAAAAATTAAACTTAACAAGAATAGAGTATACGATAAACACAGATGTAGAGTTATCAATATGTAGACATATTAAATCATGTACTACTTAACCGAAGCTATTGATCCAATTATTTCGAGGAAAAAAATCTTAATTTGGGGAAAAAGCTAATCCTGTATCTTCGGCAGTATTTTTACTTTTCTATTTTATGATCCATCGGATCTTGTTTGATCACTGCTGCATTTTTAACATTGATGATCATTAAGTTCAGGATTTTTAAAATTTTTCTTAATTTACTAGACATTTGGAAATAAATCACCTTTAAAACTATAGTTGTATTTTATTTCTTTTGTGAGGTTTCGAGTAAACGCTCTTTTTTTGAGCCAGAAACAAGCCTGTCGGTTAATGAGAATTAGTGGAACTACGTTCCAAAAGTCTGATTTCTTTATTTTATCACCTTCGCGTTTTTCTATTTATTCATTGTAAAGAATAAGATTGAAACTCGAATGAAAATATCGTTTATCATATTCTAATATATCTTCTCATCATATTAATTAGTTCTAAAATAATAATAAAAGTAGGTTATGAGTAGATTAAGTAGAATCGTAACAGTTTATTTATTTTTTATTGCTGTGGCTCTCCGGTGGCTTAGGGTAAGTCTGAGAGCTTAAAACGCTAGAACTATGATTTCAATATCCACCGAAGAAATAGCACAGATAGCCCCTAGTGTAGCCTTGTGCTTAATAACAGACAAACAAATCATTGTAATCCCCGGTGTCTCATTGATAAGTTTCAGGCTAGTAACGCTAAAATTCAATTTCCTTTCTCGCAGTGGGCAGAGTGCCGGTAGCCCATTGAATAGTTATGCCCTTAATTAAACACAGTCAGTCACACTTACAATGTATAGATTAGTGCTGGTGATTTAAACAAAAAAAAACACAAGAAATATTTTCTTATGTGTTTTCAAACTTACCAAATAAACCGTATAGTCTAAGAGAAAATACTAGCAGGTAATCCTTTAGATTAGCTTATAATACTGGCTTTGAAGCTGGTGTCTTACTCAACAGTAGAAAAGTGAAATAGTTACTATACATTCTGCAAATCATTTGAGCTGATAGCAAAGTCTGACTTTCTTATCATCAGTTTGGTAAACATCAAGTGTTATACATTTATTGAAACGATCATTTCGATTACAAATTTAGTGTTAAATCCGTGTATACCGTAGCAATAACAAAGAATGTGAACATTAAAATAAGCGAAATTGATAATTTAAAAATAGCTCAGCTTTTTTATTATGTCGATAGGAGAGATCAATTCTGTACAGAATATTTTTTTCTGTTTAAAATAAGATTTTTTATTTCCTTTTGCTCACTACATGACCACTCGGAGGAACACAAGTTATTTAATGTCATCACTTCGTTGTTCCCCGACAAACAACTCTGTCTCTTAATAAGCATAAAGATGTTCACAGTTGGTGAATTTTGTGTTCAAATGTATTTCCTATAAGCTTATACTTAATATCCAATGCTACATTAATAATGTGTACAAAAATAAAAACGTTAATTTGATGGAACAGAGAATGAGCAAGAGAAACTGTTACAGCATCAGAGGATATTTCCATCTCCAGTAAGACCCTTTCAGCCGTGGGGGCGTTATAATGTGACGGTCAATCCCACTATTCGTTGGTAAAAGAGTAGCCCAAGAGTTGGCGGTGGGTGGTGATGACTAGCTGCCTTCCCTCTAGTCTTACACTGCAAAATTAGGGACTGGCTAGCGCAGATAGCCCTCGTGTAGCTTTGCTCGAAATTCGAAAACAAAAAACATATTCAATTTTCAAAAAGTTTTTACTCGCATTACATTACATAATGGACTTAGAAAACACAACTTCGCTTATATATTTTAAAAACATATTTCAATCAGCATTTCGCAGTAAAGAAACCGTTGAATCTCCTAAATATAAAAACAACATTTAAAGTTGTGACGTAAACAATGCATAAATCAAAGCACATAAACGACTAATATAAAATGTATCTTGGATAAAGATTCTAGAATTTTAGTAAATGTGGATGTCCAAGCTAACAACGACTCACATCTAAACAATTATTCATTCTTGTCAACCGGTTTTAATTCTTCGGACTAAATTTCGTTACTGTTTAACGTATCAGTTCACGAGTGTTAGTTTGGCTATATAGGATTATGAGTTGTTCAAGTTAAAGAATTTAAACATATAGCTAACTTTGAAAGGAAAGAAGAGCCGTAAGTTCGACTTTGAAACTTTTATCGATCATTCCCTTCAGGTGTCAAGTATTTAAACTTGAATAAAAAGTAAAAATGGCACTATAATGGAAAGTTTTTGTTTTGTTCTTGAGAAAGGAACTTGACTACAAGATTTATAAGTAGATATAACAAAAGGTAATTAAGATCATCTCATAAATAAGTTGCCCATTGCAAAAGTGTTAAAACTTTGACAAGAAAATAAATGTCGTTATATTAATTAATTTTCTCCTTTAATATTCTGAATCACTTTATTCTTGTTTGAATGTTTCAAACAATGAATTACCATTAAAAAAACATAAATCCAATAAGTGTTTCTGAGTCTCTTGTTTATACTTGTTATAGAGTGTTGTTTTATAATGTAGCATCTTTCATATGATCACTATATCATGTTTGCTACACGGTACTGACAGTGTTTCAGCTTTCTTTGTGATGTTTAATTACACCGAGTTTAGAAGCCACTATGCAAGTTTTAGATACAAAAAGATGTAGTCATTGTTCTAGTTATTTCGACATTCATAATTTCATTCTCAGCAAGTTACTAACCTGGATCTTTCTCCGTGATGAAACGATCTTGTGCAATCTCCTGACACAATGGAACATATATTCTTATATTCTACACGCCTTAATTTTGTTTCATTAGAAAATCTTTCAAAGGTAAAAGGTTTGATTTCACTGACGTAAATATTCTTAGAAATCAGGACGCGATAAAGTCTATTTAAATCTCTTTTCTTGCACGCTATCACCTTTATTCTGACCTTATACAGTTAGATACACAGTTTCTTTAGAAACGATCACATTCTCTTTCTAAATCAATCAACAGCAAATTGATTATAGTTAAGAACGTTATCATTACAACTGATAAAACAAAACGTTTTCAAGAAAAAAACACTGAACTTTTCTCCTTATCATGACAAACAAACTGGTTGATTAAAGGCTGCTTTATAATGTCAAAGTTTAAATCCTGAATCGTGAAGTAAAATAAAAAAAATGAAAATTAATTTCCACAATTTGTTATTATGGCATTAACTCTATTGTATGGGTATTCTTTAAACATAATTATATAGAATAGCGATATTAACTCATATGAATCATAATTATATAGAATAGCGATATTAACTCATATGAATCATAATTATATAGAATAGCGATATTAACTCATATGAATCATAATTATATAGAATAGCGATATTAACTCATATGAATCATTTTCAGCTTATTGAAATCTTTAGATTTCCATACGCTGCAAAACGATTTATATTAGTGGATCGTGTGATGTGAAATAATGGGTTTAAACTCATTGTTTCACATCAGACGTGGGTTAACCATAGATCTAATTTATTGTAAAACTCTACAGAAGTGATATGCATAAAGAAAATTTTAAATTAAATGCTTTATGGTTCGAAGAAATTGCAATGCAGATACTAATTTATAAAAACAAACTGTCGATGTCTATTTTCGGATTCATGAAATATTAAAATTCAGTTCTCCACACGTTTTCAGAAATATTTTGTATTTCTGTGCGAGATTTGAATGTTTCAAATCATTGACTCTTCTGTCGAGTCAGCAGGTAAATATCTACTTATAAAATAAACTAAGTTATGACCTTAATACATTTTGTCCTGGTATTTTGATAGGTGTTTGGGCGATTAGAAATTCTGTTGGACATTTCACTTACATATTGAAAAAGAATTATCAAAATATAGTTATGAGTGTGATTGCAAAATGTAAATGAAATATTAACTTGTTTATATACCAAATTACATTGAATTATTATACACACATATATATATGTGTGAGTGAATGTGTGTGCGTCTGTGCTCTAGCAAAGAATCTTGTATATGACCGAACTTAATGCTACCTAAATCCAGCTGGTGTTTTGTACATACCATTGTTTCACCCTATAACTCTAAGTACACTTAAAGCATTCCAAAAACAAATCCTTTACGTTGCTTGAAAATTTTATAAATTTACCTACCAAAACTCACGATTTCAAATCATTTATTAACTGGAATTTAACAGTAATTGAAACTTTATTGTACTTACTATATACATTACAATAAGCAATCTTACTCTGTTGGAATAAATACAGATGTTTATGTAAAACATCTATCTCTCTGTACAAAAGTGTCTCAAACTTTACAACACTCATTTCTTAGTCGTGATTTTAAATATGAGGCGCTGACTGCCCCATCGGGAAAAATCTCTTAGAAAAGTCTGTAAAAATAGATTAATGTTCTAGCATCATAATAGAGAAATAATTATTTGTCTATTTCCCTCACATTAACATTTAAATTAACGTTATGATTTACTTGATAATATTACTGTTGAAAACGTTATCTTCTATCTTGAAGGTCTCTTCTGTTTACCAAATCACTTGCAATGTAAATTATATATGACTAGTGTTTTAACATTAAATTACTTATTACTTTAACATAAATCTTATGCTTATCTCATAGTAAAATAGTTTCGTATTATTCAACAAGACTTCAGAACAACATTCCAGCAGCTAAGAAATGTTACAAAACAAACTGACAAAATCTTATGGATAATCCTATGCTACAATCGACGTTACCATGACAATATTTTGTAATATTGTAATAAGCATAAGACAAACTAAATATACTGAGCTCTTGGAAACCTCATCATTGCCCTCATTGAGTTCAGTTCGCGCGGAGCTTAGGAGAAAAATATAAAATTTTGAAGGTAGACCTGTCGATCATCTTGAAAATATGAACACGTCCGAAGAAGCAAAAGTAGTTAGGAGAACTATTCACCGGCACGCCACCAGAGAGCAACACATGTATCGACTTCAGGCAGTAGGAGAGGGGTAAAATCGCAACAGAGACGATGACGTCATAGTTCCACGATGTGGAACCAAAGAGTGCGTTGCTAGGGCCACTCACCTAGGCCTTCTTGACAGGCGGAAGTTGCCATATCACCATGATAACGAAAGTGACACCAGAAAGCGTATTGTTATGATGAAAGTGCAGATAGGTCAACATGACATTAACTTTATAGAAACAATCAAAGTCTTAAAATTAATAACGTTGTGTTTACAGTTTCACTTTATAAGTAAAACAGTCTGCTATTTTTGTATTATCAACTTTATAGTTTTTGCTTATGCATGTTTTACAAAGTCGGATGGTGTTTCTATAGGCAGATAATCCTATCATAGGCAGAAGATGATGAGCCCATTGTATGGTGTCTTAACTTGTCATCAATGTCTAGATTTAATTGTATATCCTAAAGATGTAAACCTATTATTTGTTTTATTTTTTGTTTAGTATAATAATGAAAGGGCTCTTGACAAATTATTTCATCTTACTGTAGTTTTCATTTGTAAATTTCAATATTATAAAAGTAGATGGCGCTACTAGGTGAATTGTGATACTATGGTTCTATAGGAGTATGGGATTACTTGGCAAATTGGGTAACTAAGGTTAGTTCTGCTAGAGCAGATAGTGTTTCTATAAACAGATAGTTAAATAGAATGATGAGCTCATGGTAGGGTGACTCACTGTGTCTCAACATGTGATTACACCATTAATGTCTAAATTTAATTATGTATCCTAAAAGTTACAATTAAAACCATTATTTTATCGACAGTCTTACTGTTTCACCATTTTTCTTTACAAGTTAAATATGCTGTTCTTGTATCCATGATATTTATTGTTCTTGACAAAATATTTCATTTTACAGATGTTACTTTATAGTTTTCACTTACGTATATTTTACAAAGGCTGATGGTGTTTATATAGGCAGATAGTCTTACTAGGTGTATTGTATGTGTTTACAAATATAGATGGTGTTTATATTGGTTGATTGGATAGCATGCAGATTTTAACTTGTCTCAACTTATGTTATATTTTCCAGTTATATGTTATATGTGTTTCTGTAGGAAGATGGTGTTATTAACACATTTAACAAATTGTTAAAAAGTTTTAATCACATTTACTGTTTTCATAAATATTGAATGAGACGACTGATTGTGTTTTTATGATTTACTATACGTTTTACATACTGGTTGTTGCTTTCACTTCCGAATCTAACCATTCTTTTGCAATTCCTGATATGAATTACTATTGTAGAAAAACTTACCATCTTCAATTTGAACATTAAGTGAACTTCTATATAACGATGTTCTTTCTGTTTCTATCTCAGGTCATTAACATTGAACACAAATGATAAAAAGGTCAACGCATACAATCACCAAATTGTGTGGACACTTCACTCTTCTTGGATATTTAATGTAACGTTATATTATATCGACCATTTACTAAGAGAGAGGGTTGATAGAATGCAAAGTTCAATATGGCAGAAAATTGTTTATGGAAACGAAAGTTGAACAAGGCATTTATAATACATTGTATATGTCACTATTTGTGATTATACATTCATTACTAAGATTTAAATCTCATATTTAATATTGAAAAAAAAATTCAAACTCTATGTAATCACATATTTTCTACATAATTTCAAAAATTAGTATATTACAAATTTAATGTTCACCATACTTTAACTTAACTAGAGCTTTTGTATATCACTGAATTTAAAAGGCAGTAAACATAGCTTAACTTTTAACTTCACATAGTGATACAAAACACTAAATGTGCATTCACGGTATTCTATTTGTCAATATTTGATGGGGCATGTACGTTTCAGTTAGCATACAATTATAGTATACTTTCTATTCAATTTGACTCAATAAACTGATTATTTGCGTTTCTAACAAATGTCTTTATCCATATAGTTATGCTATCATCAATGTATGCAAGTAAAATCACAAATGTTAAATAAGACTGATGTCACACTTACTGAAACATTTATTAATGTAAACGTTTTACCTTATAAAATATATACTGGATTAGCTTTCATACAACTTAACAGACTTTTATAACCACCTAACTTAGGTTTCCTTCAGTTTAGCCAAAAAACATTGCTAAAGTAGAGAACTGGTGAGTAGCGTAACAGCCAAATGTTCTGTTGATTATTCTGATTCTGGCATCAGAAGAGCTAACTCACCAATACTTGAAGTTGTTGCGATGATTTACCCACCAAAATGTTGCATTTTAACTTGGTGAGTGCAGAAACAGTATAGCGTTTCACTAATTTCAACACATGATGTCCATTAAGACAACTCATCAAGGCAGGCTAAAACTGTTGCCTTCATAGCGACTGTCATTCATTAAAATAAAATATGGGAAACAAGTAATAAAAATGGAAAAATAAGAATGATGTGAAGATGGCAATGCCAAAAAGTACTGAAACAAGGTAGGGATGAATACACAAAACCATACAAAAATACCTACATAAGTCGCGACTGAGTCAATGTTAGAAGCTTATGGGAATTAGCCATTGTAAGACTTTATAACATTATTCAGTTTAAATACTTTTATTCAAACCTAAGTTCATGCAACTGAAAGGAATTCAACATTTAGTTGTAAATAAAAGTTTTTCTTGGAAAAATTTGATTACTTATGTAGGGATTTTTTGTATGGCTTTGTGTATTCATCCCTACCTTATGTCTGTACATTTGGGCATTGCTATCCTTACATCATCCATATTTTTTCAAACTTTTTTATTACTTGTATTTTATATAGTTAAAAAACAGTAGTGCACAAAAAACGTTTTATATACTCTAATCAGTGTCCAACATACAGTAATTGGTCAAAAGTTCAGATTGTGTCAGTCGAAAAATATAGTTTAGAATATTTTTTTCAAAATTAAAGAAATTTGACTCTGATTGATTCAGTTCTACTTTTAATATTTATGACATCTAATTGAATCTAAAAACTACATCAACATGTGAAATGTATGAGATTTACAATTTCATTATACAACGAATGGTAATAGAGTTAGTTGTTTGTGGGTGTGTTGATAAGCTCGGTCCAAGTTCAGACATATCAGTCTCAACAAACAGTCTAATTTTTATTTATTTAAATATCAACCATCTTCCAATCACATGTTATAACTTTTCATTGACGTTTCAGACTCAGGAAATATTATTTTTTCGAAACTGACATAGATTTTTGAAACAATGTTACTGTAGCTTTTATTATCTTTCCATCTAAAAATCAGTGTTGATATATATATATCAGACGAAATATATTATTTTCAAATATCGTATGTTATTTCTCAAGTTGAGGTCGATTTCTGCCACATACATTGTAACGAATTTGTTGTTATATATTTATTTTAATGTCAACGTTTGTTTGGACTGAGCTTCTATTTAAAAACATGCCTAGCTTATAGTGTTAGATATGTATTGCGAAACTCCCGCCTATTCTCCAAAGTTGTAGATGATCCTCGAGAGTAAGAATCAAAAATATATCTATGTACGTAAATGTTTAAATACAGCTCAGTATTGTTATGCAATCTGAATTTTCTAGAAAACCTTTCCACGCCTATAAATACAACTAACG